>NC_050451.1:106151470-106326403 GCF_903995425.1 Onychomys torridus
TGTAATCCAAAAATGAAATACCCTAGGAAGTGTGGCTGACCATGGGACCAAGTGGCCCGTTGGGATGGGTCTTCAGCCACTTTAGTAGATGAAAAAGAAGCTACATAGCCTGGCTTCCAGAAGAGTTCACCCAGCACCTTCTCTCAAACCCACAGAGGGAGAATTGTCTCCAAGATGGAAATTTATTCATGAACAGGTTTAGATTCCAGACATGGCCCTGCCTGTAGCCCAGGTGGGAACATTTGATATAATAGAGCTCTTTCTATCCAGCTACTAGTGGGTTCTCCTGGTATTTGAGGGTTACTTTGTGGTTCAATTATTACACAGAGTCAGGAAAAAGTGGCAATATCCAGATGATAACAAGAACCGTAGTGATTTCTGGTAAAAGAGAGCCTCCCCTGCAGCCTCAGTCCCCAGAAATGACCTGAATATTGCTGCCTCCTTTTAGAAGCAAGCTTGCATGTAATGATCTATATGTGACTAAGAAAGTGCCATTAGGAGATGGGGGATACTCCAATCCTACCTGAGCCAGTGTCAGACATGGAAACCCCAGAGGATGGGAAAGGGAGTGGAGTCAGAAGTCAGTTTCTATGCAAGGGAAGAAAGAACATCAGATTGAACTTGGGCCGTGTGTGTGTGTGTGTGTGTGTGTGTGTGTGTGTGTGTGTCTGGATCTCTGTGTGTGTGTTGCTGCTGTGGATGAGTCGTCGCTCATGTGAGCTGAGGTGTTTTCAGTAAACCCTTAGTCTTGTATCAAGTCACCCACTGGGTGTCCTAACCCTGCCTCAACCTCTCTCAACAAGCAGAGACCACCAGAACAAGTAGTGTCTTCTCTCTCCCCTTCTGAGGGACCACCAAGCAGTGTCAGGATTGCAAGGATCAAGGAATTATCTGGCTAATGGTGGGTTTTAAGAGAGTCACCCCCCCCCAATCATGTTATCTATTAGAGAAAACTGCTGCAGACTGGATGCTGGGTACAGGATGCTGGATCTACAGCAGCCCAGCTGTGAGATCACTTCATGCTGCAGAAACTGAGAAGGGAGTATTTGCTGGACCATGACAAGGAAATGAGCAGAACTGGGGTGTATGATGTGAAGTTCCCAAAGAGTCAAAAAAAGAAATTATGCTAAAATTTTAAGAAGGCACTTGTATAATCCATTACCATCCAGCACCCAACCAGTCCGTGGATGACTCTTCTCACGCAGTCACTCTGGATGAGCAGCTCAGTCATCACCCACGTTGAGCAGGACCAATTCAACCTGGAGGAAAACGGAGTGGCCTGATGGAGGGCTGTGCAGAGAGCTTGGAAGCAGTCACCTAAAAGAGACTCATCACCTTTGATAGAACCTTAACTGCCATGTGGCTAGGAAGTAAAGTATAGCCTTGAGCCGAGAGGAAGAGGTGACTTGGGATGACCATCAGTGGCCTGTGCACAAAAACCACTAGACATTCAACAGTGAACAATGAATCAGAACAATGCTCCATGAACCAGAAAGAAATACTCCAGAGTTTTGCAAAGGCATCTAGCTATAGCAAGCAAATGTCTCCTGTGAGAAAAGAACCTTAAGACAAGGAAGAATCTTAACATATGATGGCTGAAATGTAAAATTGACTAAAGGGTACATGACAAAGTTGATTGTGGTTCTCAATTTTAATATGAAACTTATAGAAAAGTTCACTCCAGTTTATGAATAGTTAAGAATAAAGAACATTTAGACCCGTGCAGCCTGTACCCAGCACAGTTATGACTGATGTCCAACACAAAATCATAAGCTTAGGTGAACATTATGAGTCTTTCTTTTTCATTTTGCGTTTCTTTTGGGGTGGTGGTGTAATTTTCTTGTGTAGTTTTCAAGTGTGAGCCTTGGGTTAAAAGTGTCAAAATTGCCAGGCGGTGGTGGCACACGCCTTTAATCCCAGCACTCGGGAGGCGAATCTCTGTGAGTTTGAGGCCAGCCTGGGCTACCAAGTGAGTTCCAGGAAAGGTGAAAAGCTACACAGAGAAACCCTGTCTCGAAAAACAAAAACAAAAACAAAAAACAAAAAAAAAAGGTGTCAAAAGTGACACAAAAGTGCCAAAAGCTTGGGCACTCCTAATACGCATCCTAAATGAATGGCAGAAAGATTTCTGGGGCTACATGGTAGGAAGTCACAACACACCATCTCCAGTCTAAAGCCTAAAGTTAAAAAAAAAAAAAAAAAAAAAGAACTAAGTACATTGTTTAAGTTGTGAAAAGCTAGAACTGAAAATAAACCTCTGACATCATAATAGAGGTGGGTCACAGTTCTCAGGGCACCTAGAAAGAGGTCTGGGAAGATCACGCTCTCCAGAGGAGATCCCCCGGAGGAATATAAGTGAACTACTCAGAAGGGTTTCCCTTGGCAACAGGGACAGAGATACAAAATGCTGAATTGGAACATGTTGCTTTTCACAAAATGCCCTTGGATTTTTTCTTCAAGTATTTATTTTGTGTGTATGTGTGTGTTCTTGGATCATGTGTGTCCAGTGCCTGCAAAAGCTGGAAGTGGGTCTTGGGTCCCCTGGAACTGGAGTTACAGATGATTGTGGGCCATCGTGTGGGTGCTGGGAACTGAACTTGGGTCCCTGTCTCCCCAGCCTCAAACACTTGGATATTTAAAATTTTTTGATTGCCATGCATTTCTCATAGCAAAGATCCAGAGAGCACCAATTGCCAGCAGTGCTCATGTGGGTGAGCTGGAGTGAGGGTCCTGAGCCCAGGGGCACAAAGACAGGAAGTTTCAGCTGCTGTTTGTTTATTTTTTTATACTTGCCTTGATCACATTTTTTATTACTATGTTTAATTTGCACTGTTATTTTAAAAAAGTCACTGAAATGCACTAAGTTGTTTAAAAATTAAATATCACCTATCCCATATCCCAGAGACCTTCAGGAAAAGTATACTGTCTGCACTGCAGCAGCAGTACAGGCAACCGAATCCATGAGCAAGTAGACCGTAGTTAATCTGTCCAAAACTGCCTCAGGAACTCTGGACTTCAACTTTGCCACCAATACAAACATTTGGATAAAGAGTGATTCTCCCAGAACTGTGGGTCTAACTTCCAGTGGGCTGTCTTTGCATCTTTAGTTTGTTAGCTTTGCTGGTATGGCTGATTACGTTATTATGTGCTGATACGTAAAAGCTCTCTAGAAATGTTCATTGGTCTTTTCAAGGGCTGGATCCCAGGGATGGTTAGTGTAAGAGTTTTAAAGCATTGTATTTAAAGTGCAACATGACTCATTTTTAATCATTGTTAAATTTTGACAATTTATTTCAAGCTGTGATGTGTATGAATAAAATTGAATGCCAGGGGGCTAACTTTTATGACTCTTGATTTAATAACCATATGGTAATGTTTTCATTAAAGCCATCTTTGTTGCCAAAGCTGTGACTCTAGCTGATTTAGCTTTATGACCATACATGTTCTACAGACACCAGCATCCACCTTAGCACTGCAACAAAGGGAGGACTCCTGAAGAAGTGGGAAATAATGAAGGATCCTGCTCGATTCAGTCTGCTGCTTGGAAGCCAGGGAGATGACTCAGTGGTACTGTGCTTGCTGACAGAGCATGAGGCCGAGTTCAGAATAGGGCCCATGGGAAACACCAGCCCAACAGTAGGCACTGGGGAAGCAGAGATGGCAGGGTCCTGGGGTTTCCTGACCAGCTGATTGCATCAGGAATCTTGCAATCTCCAGGTTAAGTGAGAGGCTTGTCTCATAAAATAAGATGGAGGAGGACCCGTGAGATGGCTGAGAAAGTAAAGGCAATTGCCACCAGTCAGAACCCCTGAGTTTGGTCTGTGATACCCGAGTGGTAGCGAGAACTGATTCCTGCAAGTTGGCCTCTGCCATCCACACATACCATGACACATGTTCACACACACACACACACACACACACACACACACACACACACACACCCCTAAATAAATATAGTAAAAATTTTTTAAAGAATAATAAGATGAAGAGTAATTTAGGAAGAAACCCAGTATATAGATTTCTGACCTCCACATGCATGTACACACACACATACATAAACACATGTACACACAGAAAAATATGGTTCTTGATTTGGGCATATGGCTTAGTTTGTAGAGTGCTGCCTACTGTGTGCAAAGACCCTGATTCAATCCCAAGAACCACATAGACTAGCCTTGGTGGTACATGCCTTTACTTGAGAGGTAAAGGCAGGAAGACCGAGAGTTCAAGGTCATCCTCAGATACCTAGAGTTTATTTTTAAGTCACTTTGAGCGATTGTCCATTTCACCACACTGGGAGTGTCTGGAAGACAAGAGGTGTAGATTGTAGTCGTGCACATGTGAACAGCTAGCCATTAGATGGGCCTTAGTCTTAAAAGCCTATCTAGCTCTTTTTTTGGAACCCTAAACTACCGCCTCTGTGTCAGCTGCAAGATTACCAAGGTAGAATCTTAAAGTTAAGGCCTCCAAAAGCAAAGACCAAATCCAAGACTGATGTTCTAGTTTTGCTCAAAAGAAGCCATGAGCATGCCCCCCCCCTCATATGTGAGTGAGTGGCACTTCCACCAGATAGATTTAATATACTAGACAGCCCATTCTTAAGTGTTTGAATTTATTTCAAACTTGAGACTGTAAATAGGCACCATGGAATCCATAAAAATGAAGAGACTGTGATTTACAGGGAGATGTGTATTTAAATCAGACTTTCTCCTTAGGTGAGAACATATCACCCACCAAATAGATTTCATCAAGGGGCAGATTCAGAGATAACGATGGGCAGGCTGGTGGGAGAGATAAACCTGAGAAATGGCTGGCAGATCTATTGAATTCAGACATTCATGAGAATTTCCTTCTAGCAATTCCTTCTAGAACATGCCACCCAAGGGACCCTGCTCTACTGGTGTGCTGTCTACCAACTTCTGCAGTAGCTCTGCACTGAACTTTTTAGGAGAGAGGCATTAAATAAAGCCAGCTCATCTTCAGCCCCATCTCCCCAGCAGCAGCATACACTGGCTGGGAATACGAAATCTTTATTTCAAGTACCATGAGGGCCACACTAGAGCTGGAGACTCCCTTTACCATCTCTGGGAAGGGAAAGCAAATGGCCTTTGGCTGTTTGTGGGCTCCTCAGACTTCCCAGTGTGGCCCTCCTTTGGGTCAATAAGAATATGGTAATGTTGGCCTTGTCTTGACATCGAACCTGTAGTTTACCTTCCATTGGCTCCAAGAGCCTGTTTGTGATGGAGCTTGAAAAAAACACCAGATCCCTGGTAAGCATTCCAGTTGCCCTTCAGGGTTGTGCTCCATCCCATCCTTCAGTTCTTCCACTGTTAGGGGGGCTGGTGGGTTTGCCTCTACATGGATGCCTCTTGGCCTGGCTTCCGGAGATGCTTGGAGAGAACACACCTTTACATGTAGTATAGTCAAAGTACTATTAGATTAATTATAGCATTTAATATAGAACTATTTACAAGGCAAACTTCTGCAACATAAAACATTAAAGAAGCATAATTACCTGAGATGGATGGGGGATGGTAACCTATCAAATACAAGGGACTCAGTTCATCAGTTAGCTCCCAGAAGGATTAGTGAGCCCCCCACTCTGCAGGTCAGAGATGAGGCTTGCATCCTTGGGAAGAGTCAGCTATGCTAAAATTCAGGTCCTAGAGTTACCATTGAATTTCTTTTCTCTTCATTTTAGCCATACATATAAATGCATTATTTCCTGTCCTAGAACACTGCTTTCACACACACTGAATCATTTTAATTGTCCATCATTTGTCTTTCTCTAGACCAGGATGAAGGATACTATTAAGTGTTGGAAACTGTGATACTATCTTGTTCACAGAATAGATACTGATCTTGTTCTCCTACCGTTCAAAGGAGAAGCCATGGGCTACACTGCAGTGTTTCCCACATATAGTCTTTCACTCACAGGGTATCTTTAGAAAGGGGAGGGCTTTTGCTACACTGTTTTATTCATGTCCCCCAAGCACCCAAAACAAAGAAGATGCACAGATTTTATTATTTTGATTCACTTTTAAACAGACTATTGTCCTTTTCAGTCTTTAAGATTTTTCAAGTAGGTCTCCAATTCAAAAATCTTTCTTCATATTTTGCTCCCTCTCAGCCATTCATTCAAAGACAGGCAATTACATAATCCTAGTAGTTCAAGACCCAAATCAGGATGTTATTCCTAAAGACCCTCTTTTCACACCCTGCATAAATTTGCCATGAAGTCCTACTGAGCTACCCCCAAAATACCCAAAAAATGTAGAACTAAGGAACTCAGTTTCTTAGACTTTCCATTTCCCCGTATGCAAGACTGAAGTCACAGTTGTCTGCCTTTGAAGAAATGGTAGGAAGATTAAATGGCAGGGAAATCCTGCTGAGTGTCAGATGCTTATGTATGCCTGTTGCAACCAAATTTTATGTGACATGCTTTGTGCAATGCTTAAACATTCAGAGAAAAAGCAAGAAACAGCTGAAGATAAAATACCAATCAACAAAAGAAACAACTTGATACAGAGCATTAAAAAAAATGAAGTGCTACATAAATCTTAGCAACTGAAATTACCCAAAAGAGGTATATGGGTTATCCTTAAAACCAAGGGAAAACTGAACAAATAACACTATTGCTGCTCAGAACAGAGACACAAATGGGAAAATCAAGCAACACTGATTCTAATGAACTGTTGTCTTTTGAAGATCTATTTCTATTATTTTTAAATTAAGTGTATTGTGTGGGGGGGGGGATGCTGAGGTTGTATGTGCACATGAATGCAGGTGTGTGAGTTGTCCAGAAGAGGGCGTCAGTTCTCTGTGCTGGAGGTGTAGATGGCTGTGAGCTGCCAGACATGGGTGTTAGAAGCCACAATAAGAAAGTGCTCCTGATCGCTGAGCCATCTCTCCAGCCCCAGACTGTGATGTTTTAGAAATTAAATTATTGTAGATTTTGTGGTATGTGTGTGCGTATGTGTTGCTGGCATCTATGTCTGTGCATCATGTGTGTGTCTGGTTCCCACAAGAGTCAGAAGAGGATGTCAGATCCTCTGAAACTGGCATTACAGATGTTGTGAGTCACCATATGGGTGCTGGGAACCTAACCCAGGTTCTCTGAAAGAGCAACAATTGCTCTTAACTACTGAGCTCTTCCTAGCCTCAGACTGAAACTCTCTGAACTTCTATCCTCAGTGGCCCTTATGAAGTATTCTTGGAAAATCCTACTTTTCTGCATTTTTCTGATACTTTTATAAAGAAAACTATCAAAATAATCGGAAAACGTTAAAGTATCTGCTTGTGTCAAAGATAGTTCTAGCCTCTCAGCAACTCTAAGAACAGAATCCAAATGTGGTAGTATTGTGTTCCCCAAAATATTGTGCACTCTAATAAACTTACCTGGGGTCAGAGACAGAACAGCTACAATATTAAACATAGAGAATAGGCAGTGGTAGCACACGCCTTTAATCCTAGCATTCCAGAGGCAGAAATCCATCTGTTCAAGGATACAGCCAAGCATGGTGACTCACGCCTTTAATCCCAGGGAGTGATGGTAGAAAGCAGAAAGGTATATAAGGCATGAAGACCAGAAACTAGAAGGATTTGGCTGGTTAAGCTTTTAGGCTTTGGAGCAGCACAGTTCAGCTGAGATCCATTCAGGTGAGGACTCAGAAGCTTCAGTCAGAGGAAACATGATCAGCTGAGGAACTGGCAAGGTGAGGAAGCTGTGGCTTGTTCTGCTTCTCTGATCTTCCAGCATTCACCCCAATAACTGGCCTCAGGTTTGATTTTGTTAATAAGAACTTTTAAGATTTCTGCTACATCCAAAATGTCAGTCTAACTCAGTTTGCACTTATTACTTAAAGCACATTTTAAAGAGAGAAAAGCTCAGCCAATTACCACCCAAGAAAATAAATTTTTAATTTATTTGTACTCTGAAGTCAAGTGAACAGTATCAACTTGGAGGATGAGTGAATGTCACTGACTGTTGAGAGTGAACTGTTGCCTTGTACATGTCAGCACACTGGTTTCCGAGCTGCTTCTGTTTACAATGCACTTAGTCGTTTGGTTTCGGCTTGTAAGTTGTATTATTAAACTGTTTATAAAAGTTTGGGGAATGTAAAACTAATGAAAATGAGCCTCAGTGTGGTTTTTCCCAGAGCTCAGCTTTGAAGTACAGTGCTGTGGTTTAGCCTGTTTAAAGGCTATATTTATTCTATAATTTTAAAGTATAAAAGTTAATAACTTAATAGGAGTAACCTGAGCTATAATTTTCATTATGAAACATTACGATTCAATAGTCAGGGACTGAAAATCAGGCCACAGAAGAGGACAGGTGCATCCAGGTACTTCCTTTTTATGCTACATTCGGGCCCATGGTGCCCCTTCCGCCTCTTGTCCTCGGGGCTCTCCCAGGTACCCAGGCACGCTGGATCGTCAGGGAAACGCTGAGATGACCTCCATCCCTCCTGCAATCTTTCTATTACTAGCCACTGTAAAGAAGTGAGAGGAAAAGATGGTTCCTGTGTTGATCTTTCTGTTGTAGCTGTTGAGTGCCTGCTCTGCCAGGGGATAGGCACTTGACGGATTCTGTCACCAAGTGTTTCTTGATACATTTCATCCTCTGGGACTCAGGGTTTAAGCATTCCACACCTTGCTGGGCGGTGGTGGTGGCACACGCCTTTAATCCCTGTACTTGGGAGACATAGGCATGTGGATCTGAGTTGGAGGCCAACCTGGCCTACCGAGTGAGTTCCAGAAATCCTGTCTTGGGAAAAAAAAAAAATCTGTATTTCACAAGAGGAACGAACAACAGACAGAGTGGTATTCAAACCCTGCTTGTCTCATGCTCAACCTAATCTGCTCCACTCTAAAGCCTGAGCCAGGTACTGGGGAGACAGCTCAGTTGGTAATAAGCTTTTCCTGAAAACACAAAGACCCAAGTTCGAGTCCCAGAACCCTGAGCTGGCCTGACAGCATGAGCTGTAATACCAGCACTGGGGAAGTGGAGACTGGAGGATCCCTGGGGATTCCGAGGAGCCAGCTTAGCCTAGCCTACTCAGAGAGAGACCCTGTCTCAAAGAAAAAATAAATTGAGAGGGTGTTGGAGGGAGGGAGTAATCAAAATACAGTATGTACATGTATAAAACTGTCAAGGTACAAATTCAATTTAAAAATAATAAAACCAAACTCATAAAGAAAAAAGTAATAGAAAGGTGAATCTGTTGAAGTACATCATACACATACATGGAAATGTCAGGACAAAAATCCCTTCCTTTACATGGTTAATATATGCTAATAAAACATTCAAAGAGCCTCCAGGAAGCTGGTGGGTGGCACCTGGGTACTGACATTGGGTATTGTTCTCTGACATCCAAATACATGCACGCGCACGCACACACACAGACACACACACACACACACGCACACGCACACGCACACACAGACAGACACACAGACAGACACACACCACAGACAGACACACACACACAGATACACACACAGACAGACACACACACACAGACAGATACACACACACACACACACACACACACACACACACACACACAGACAGACACACAGACACACACCACAGACAGACAGACACACACACACAGATACACACACAGACACACACACACACACAGACAGACACACACACACACACACACACACACACACACACACACACGCACGCACACAGACAGACACACACCACAGACAGACAGACACACACACAGAGATACACACACAGACAGACACACACACACAGACAGACACACACACACACACACACACACACACACACACACACACCACAGACAGAGAGGCCCGGTCGGTATACACCGGAATCTGACAGAACTGGCTGCTGAACACTGTGTGCAATCAGAGTGGAGGGCAGTAAAGCAGAATAAATGGAGTCCTGAGTGCTTCTCCCTGGAGACACAGGATGTTCTAGCATTCAATTGCCTGGCTCCCAACTCTCTTGCTTATCAACAGGCAACAAAAAGACAGAGTCATGGAACACGGTATTCTTGAGACAGCATTCCACCCGATTCAGTCCCGTTGTTGAGAAGGGAAGGGGCATCGGTCAGGTCAAAGAGCCCTGTGCAGCCCAAAGTTGATGGGATGGGGAAGCCAGAGGCCTCGGTGGCTTAGCTGGCCCTGGATAGGCTACGGGTACAGAAGCCAGAAGCTTGAGATCCAGCTGTTCATCTCAGGGCTATGAGCATTTTATTTACTCATTTGTCATTTGCTGTTTTGTTTTCTGCAGGAAGCTTTGTGCTGCCAGCAGGCAGAGTGTTGGTCCAGATGGAAATGGTAGAAGTGGCCTTATGTTCGGCTGTTGATCAGAAGAAGGGTCCTGATGAGTCTTGTGGTGTCTGCTCTGCCAACAGGGCCAACAAGATCCATTGCTCTGCACAGAAAACCATGTCCCTAGGGTGGATTCTCTCCCAGACTCAGCGTTAGACATAGCCATCCTCTACCCTGACTCTTGATAAATACTAAGTAGTCATGGTCACTTCACAATGGAACTAAAAATTTGGAGCCAAATTCAGGGCCAGCATTATTAAGTGCTCAGAGCTGTACACTGTTTATGTATCCTCCTTCTTAATTCCTAGTTTCAACTGCCTCTTCCCCCAACATCTAAACACATTTTCCTTCATCTTTCAGCTTTTCCTCAATCTCCTTAAGGTCCTGGGATTTCCTTGAAACAGGACAAGGCACAAATGCACCTATAGAGCACACAAGCAGACATGCCCAAGGCAGAGGAGGTCCTGGGCCATGCCAGTCTCACTGTCTAGCATGAGGCAGGGCAGAACATGCTTCAATTCTTTTTCTAGCAAACTCTGAGAAAGCCCATGACCCGATGATGGGTGAGACAGCCACAGCCATGGAGTTTCCACACTGGGTTTGGAGACCAACAGGGAGCATGCCGAAATCACAGAGAAGGAAAGGCAAGTCACCCACCCAGCCATCACTGGTCCTGCTATCACCCAAGAGGGGATACTGGCAGAAATCTCAAACCTCTACCAGCCTTGGCCTGCTCATTTATAAAATAGAAATGATACCCTCCTTCACAGGGTAGAGACATAAATGAGGTAATATTTACCAAGTACCGCCCCTGTTGATAGTAAAAGTTATTATCATAAACATCATCACTAATCCAGATAAGCAAAACTGATGCTTTAGGTCTCAGGGACTTCATCTTATATGTATGTGTGTGTGTACACACACATGACACATGTCTGAAGCACACAGTCTGTCCTCAGATGTCTCACGGTGGAGAGGGGAAACATTTCTGCAGTAGGTGCATTGCTAGAAGACACAGCTAGGAACAAGAGCTTTAGCAAACGGTGGAAACAGTCAGCCTGGAGGCATTGGGGGTAGGGGGTGGGTCAGAGCCTGCTGCTGTCATCTAAAGCAGAACAGAGCAGGCCCTTTTACAGATGTCATGTGAAGATATGGCCACCGGGATTCTTTGGATTTCTGAAAGAGAGCCTGAGTCAAATGGACTCCTCTCTGCTTCTGTGCAAGGTCAGGCTCATGGAAAATAAGTCCCATTTCCCTCCAATAGCCTCTGTTGGCCTCACTCAGCTCTGCACCCACAGACGAGACATGATGCAGTGACCCAGGAGACCTGGGCCCAGCTATTCCAGTTACACACTCTCTGGCCTTCTGGAAGGCAGTGTCCAGCCTATGTCTGGTTTGCTGAAGGGTCCAGCATGTACACACATAGTTCTCTAAAGAGGGAAAGAGAAGATGGAATGTGATGCATCTGTGGTTATCAAAGTGAGAGATGGACCTCTTGGTCTCAGGCGAGGATCCAGAACACACTCTCATGCCCACGTCCCTCCCGTCAAATACACAACAGAACCACTGTCTATGCAGGGCTTGCTCTCTACTGCATCAGAACAGACCAACTAAATGCCACAACCAGCAAGAAGTTCCTTTTGTTGCTTAAAGCCTCAGTCCCAACTGTGCTGTTTTCTGCTTGATGGTGAGGGAGAGTCAGCCACTCTCTGCTGTCGAGGAGCTCTTGGGATATGGTTACCCTCATTTTAACAAGAGCAGTTGGAAGTTGGGGTCTACAGAAAAAAAAACTTTCTACTTAACACATTATATTATAAATGCACAAATGCAGCTGGAGCAAGGCCTGCTATATGTGGCTGCTGAGCTGCTGCTAATGCATATTGCTGCTCTTGAGCTGCAGTTAACTGCTGACCTGTCAGTCCTCTGAAAGAGCTGCTGTTGAGACCTGTAGTCAAAAAGGCCTACAGAGCACATAGTGGTTTGAAGTATCTAATGACTCACCTTTATTTCTCTGCCTGCTCTCTCTTTCACACACACACACACACACACACACACACACACACACACACACACACAGTACATAAAGGGAAACCAACAGCTTGAAAGTCATTAGAGTGAAGATAATTAAAAGCATTATTGCACATATAAGGTGGTAAATCAGTGTGTGCTTTGGTGACTCACAGCAACATTAGGCATTTGACCTGAAACCGGTGGTTATTATGTAATGGGGAGACAATTGATCTTAGTTTTTATGTGCTCAATCTCATTGCCTGCACTTTCTTCTCATTAAAGTTCCTTACACCTTTTAAATACTTTTGTGATGCGTGTTGGCAAATTAATCTTGTAACATAATTATCCTTTGCACAAACATAACCTGGCTCTACTGAGAAGTTAATCGTGATAAGGAAGAGAAAACAGGACTGGAGAAATTTACGTATGAACCATAAGTCAGTTTTCTGGGGTGTTAAGCCATGATAGATTTTAAATGAACTCACATTAATATAAATCTCCCCCTTTCCACCTCTGAATGTGTTTTTTGAAGAACACTTTATTGTTTAGCTCAGCTTGATGCTTAGAAGATCACCATGTACATTAGTCATTTTTCTCCTGCTGTGAAGTAACAAGAAGCAGTTGAGGGAGAAAGGGTGTATTTTGCATCACTGTTTGAGGGTACAGTGCACCATGGAGGGGGGCTTGGCGGCAGGAGCATGCAAGAACTACTCGCATGTGTCTGCGGTGAGAGAGAGCAGAGGAACACCGGTGTTCTGCTCACTTTTTTTTTTTTCTGTCCTAGTATCCTGGCACAGCAGTATTGCCTGTTTATGGTGGGTCTCCCCACTTTTATGAACCCAGTCTAGAAACTCCTTCATGAACATTCCTTCTAGATTGATAGCTGACAGATATGCAACCAACATTTCCCCAGGAGTTTATCTCCTAAGTGATTAGAGATCCTGTCAAGCTGACAGTCAACACTATCATACCATGTACTAAAAACAGTAGAATATTATGATAAGTAAAGGCCTTAACCATTACAGTATGAAGACTGGAAACCTGGCTTTCATCCCCTCTAGTCATTGGCTTCATATACCCAAAACCCTTACTTGTGATTATTATATTTAAGAAAATCTGCATCATAGTACTGCTGCATTAGTTACTTTTCTGTGGCTCTCTCACTGTTCTGTTGCTGCAAAAAGACCAAGGCAGCTTATAGAAGGAAGCATTTAACTGGGGCTGGCTTATAGTTTCAGAGGGTTAGTCTATTTCCATCATGGCGGGGAGCTTGGAGGCAAGCAGGCAGGCACGGTGCTGAAGAAGCACCTGAGAGCTACATCCTGATCTGTAGGCAAAAGGCAGAGAGAGACTTGGCCTGGCACGGGCTTTTAAGACCTCAAAGCCCACCCCCAGTGACAGACCTTCTCTAATAAGGCCACACTTCCTAATCCTTCTTAAACAGAATTTGTTTTCCACACCTAAAAGGCATTTACATAGTATTGATCATAACTTCAGTTTCTGACCCAGAGTTTGGCTGCCCCAGATGCTGCTACATGCTGGAGAACAGTGCATCCCAATCAGCCCCCATTTACCATGTGGATAGGCAGGAGAAACTGTTCGAAAAGCAGGGTAAGTCTGACAGACCTCGTTTCTCTGGTGAGAGGATAAGGAAAAGTTGGGTAATTTTTCTGAGCAATTTAAGCTAAAGTGACTCGCATCAAGAGGACACAGAGAGAAGAGGGGAGGCTGAGGAGGGGAAGGCAATCCTCCTGATTTATCTGACCCTTCAAGCGCTGAAGCAGTGGAAACTGACTCTAAACGGGAAGCAGCCAGTATGGTATCCTTTTGGACTTTAGGTCCTTGGCTATTTCCATCAAATTTCCACAGCCTTCAGCGAAGGCCCATTTATTTGGGAGATCCAGTCTGTTCAGTAGGTACTATTATCTGGCCACATCCCTTCCAGACTCAGAGGTAGAATATAGCTCATCAAATTTGCTCAGGACCAGTCACTTCAGTTACACAATGAAAACCAGATATCAGAAAATCTTTAAGCCAGGAAGTTTACTGTAGGCCTTTCCATGGCCCTTCTCACCGTTGACCTGTTGATTGCCGCAAGCATCATGAAGGGCAGGACAAGGTCCAACCTCACCAGTGTATTGCTTGTGGATGAGCAATCGTTGTCTAAAGCCTGAGCCAGGCATGTGGAAGAACCTGGATGCACACACGTCTTCCCCCCCCCCACCACCACGTTCCTCCCACTCAGTACCTGGGAAACAGCAGACCTTGGGACACACTTTTTAGAGTCTCCATCTCTGGCCACTGTCTCAGAACCAGGATCTCAGAACCAGGACATCTATGATGTCTACTCCATCCCAACACCTAAGTTCAGGTTTAGTTGTTAATGGTCCAGTTTCCCTCCAGGTAATATGTGGATCTGTGGTCACCCCCCCCCCCACCTTCCACTCCCCCACCTCCCACCCCTATGCAATATGACCACTAGCAACAGTGACTTAACTCAGGCTAACACCGAGACCACTCTGCTGCTTTCTTTCTCCATGAAAAGAATCTTTGTTTTGTTCTGTTGGTGGTGGTTTTTTTCTTTTTCTTTGTGCAGGACTGTGTTTTACCCCCTAAACTGGGAGTTCTAAGAGAGGACACTATGTTTTTATGGCTCAGGCACCCGTGTAAACCCGTAACAGCTCTCAGTCTGCCTGGAAGTAATCTTCAAAACCACTTACTAAAAGATTGCAATTGTCCCAGGCACTTCCGTGCACTCCCATCCATGGCAGAGGTACTTCAGGACACAAAAAGGGCTTCATTTCCAGAGGAGGCAGTGGAGACTCGGATGGTTCAAGTAACTTGCCCAGGGTCAAATAAACGTAACTGAAACCAAGATCTGTCCTGCCCCTGATTCTCTATTGTCACCCTAAACCATGGCTACCTTCCACCAAGTGCTCTTAAGACATAGTGCATTCTTGGTACTTAAGAACTAAAATAATCCTGCCAGAGTTATCCAGAGAGTCCTTGTACCTTAGTCTCTCAGACGTGCTCTCCGATGGCCACAATACACAGGCCAGTAGCTGCTACAGTATCAGGACCCGACTCTCTAGCTCACAGAGGAAGACTCTTGTTATTTGTTGAAGAAGAATCAGTTTGGGGAGCGCGAGCACTGCCAGGAATATGTTGTAGAGCGATGTTTTCATCCGCCACCTGAAACCACAGTTGAAGGAAACCTGGGACAACTGTGGAGGGACCAAAGTTCGCTTGCCGGGGCCGCCATTGCCAACCCCACAGGGCTTTAGAAGATATTTTTATTAATTCTTTGAGAATTTCATACAATGTATTCTGATCATAGACACCTCCAATTCTTCCCCCTAACTCCTCCCAGATCCACCTCCCTCCCCTCCCTCAACTTCATATTTTCTTATTTTAAAATAACCCACAGAATTCAGTTTGTGCTGTCTGGTTGTGGAGCCATCACCCACTGAAGAGTGACTGACCCCCCAGGAGCCATATCTGTAGAGAAAACTGACTCTTTCAGAAGCCATCAGCTGTCCACAGCTCCTCAGTCAGGGATGTGGACCCCAGAACTCCTCCTACTTCAGGCTAGAATGTGGACTGGCTTGATCACATGCAGGCAACCACAGCGCTGTGAGTTCACGACTGTAGTGGTCCTGGCATGCCAAGAAGACACCGTTTAACAAACATTTTTTTTTCAACTATTTTACATACAGTCTACAGTTTCCCCTCCCTCCCCTCTCTCCCCCGCATCTCATCTACCCGCCTCCTCATCCACTCCTCCTCCTCAGTCTCCATTAATAAAGGGATAGGCTTCCCATAGACTTGAACATAGATAGCATCAAGTTGAGGTAGGATCGAGCACCTTCCCTGCATCAAGGCTGGGCAAGGTAATCCAACATGAGGAACAGTTTCTCAAAAGCCAGCTAAGCACCAGGGACAGTCCTGATCTCACTGCTGGGAGCCTCACAAACAGACCAAGCTACACAACTGTCACACACATGCAGAGGGTCTAGGTTGATTCCATGCAGGCTCCCTAACTGTTGGTCCAGAGTCCATGAGCTCCCACAAGCTCAGGTCAGCTGTCTCCATGGGTTCCACATCATGAATCCCCTTGGCTGGTACAAACCCTCCTCCCTTTCTTCAGCAAGACTCCAGGAGCTCAGCCCAGTGCTTGGCTGTTGGTCTCTCCATCTGCTTCCACCCCTTACTGGATAAAGGCTCTCTGAAGACAATTAGGGTAGTTAGCAATCTGATAACCGTAGATGGCCAGTTCAGGCACCCTCTCTGTTATTGCTGGTGGTCTTAGCTGGGGTCATCCTTGTGATTCCTGAGAGTTTCCCTGACACCAGGTTTCTCCCTAATCCTAAAATGGGCGCCCTTTTCCTTACTCTCCCACTCTGTCCTGTACTCAACCCACCTCCAGTGCCCAGCCCACCCAACCTGCTTCCTCAAGTCCCATCCCCTCACTCCCCCAACCCTACTCCCAGTTTACCCAGGAGATCTCTTCTATTTCCCCTTCCCATGCATCGTTCTTTGGGCCCTCTTTGTTACCCAGCCTCTCTGGAGATGTGGATTGTAGCCTGCTTATCCTGTACTTTACTCCCAATATCCACTTATGAGTAAGTATAGACCATGTCTGTCTTTCTGGGTCTGGTTTACCTCACTCAGGATGATTTTTTTTCCAGTTCCATTCATTTGAGGACATTGATTTTTATAGCTGAGTAATACTCCATTGTGCAAATGTGCCACATTTTCTTTATCTACTCTTAGGTTAAGGGGCATCTAGATTGTTTCCAGATTCTGGCTATTATGAATAATGCTGCTATGAACATAGCTGAGCAAGTATCCTTGTGGTATGATTGAGCATCCTTTGGGTATATGCCTAAGAGTGATGTAGCTAGGTCTTGTGGTAGATCAATTGCCATTTTTTGGAGAAACTGCCATACTGATCTCCAAAGTGTCTGTACAAGTTTGCACTCCCACCAACAGTGGAAGAGTGTTCCTCTTATTCCGAATCCTCTCCAACATAAGTTGTCATCAGTGATTTTTATCTTAGCCATTCTGACAGGTGTAAGATGGTCCTCAAAGTGATTTTGATTTGCATTTCCCTGATGACTAAGGATGTTGAACAATTCTTTAAGTGTATTTCTCTGGCCTCTGGTTCCACAATCTTTCTGCCCCATCTTCTGTGAGGGACCCTCAGTATTGGGGAAGGGCATGACATACATGTCTCATTTGCAGATAAAGACTTTACTGATCTCTCTGCATTTTGTTCGCATATAGAACTTTTCATCATGGCTGTGCCATAGAGGTCAGTCTGGGAATTGTGGCTTGTACTAGGAACCTACATGTCGGAGGGAAACAAGTCACATCTTCTATCCTATAAGAGTGATACTGTCAGTCCAGTGGTTTGAGTCTGTGAATCCATCAGTTGTACAGATTTCAAACAGCTCCAAACAGGCAAATCAAATACTTGCTGCTCGGCTGTTACTTTGTGAATGAGCTTTCATCACAGGGGAAGGAAACAAAGCCTGAAAACAGATGTGCACTCAATTCTGCTCTCCTGAGAAATAAAGTAAAAAAATCAAAGACATGCTTAGACCTGCATGATAGCTGAATTTGGGGGGAATATTTTTAAAATGTGAGCTCTTTATTTCTCACACTTATTTATTTGTGAATGTGTGTGTGCACATGCATGCACTTGAGCATGCATGCATCTGCCATGGAGTACATGTGGAGGTCAGAGCACAAATTGAAGACGTGACTTCTTTCCCTCCAACATGTAGGTCCCTGGGACTGAATCCTGCTTGCCAGCCACCATTTTTACCTGCTGACCATCTTACCCATCCAGGGTTTGGCTTAGAATGAATTTATATTTTAGCATAGTTCTCATGTTACAGGAAGTTTGCAGCAATAATCCCAAGAGTCCCCTGCATCCCTCAGCCAGCTTTTTCCACAGTTGACATTTCCATGGCTTGCTTGTCATAACTGTAGCTCCAAAAGGGCTCCAAAAGAGGTATACTAGGCCGTTGTTTTGTTTTGGGGAAAGAGTTTTCTGTGTCTCAGGGTGGCTTCAAACTTTCTACATGGTCCGGGGTCATCTGATCTTCCCGCCTCCCTCTCCCAAGCACAGAGACTACACCATGTCCAGGTTGTTTGTGGAGAACATTAGACATCCCACATGTTGGCAAGTGCTCTACAGCTGAGCTACATCCCTAGTCATTTTTTACCTTTTATTTTGAGACAGGATCTCCCTAAGCTGTTCACACTTGACCTATCTAACCTATTACCTCAGCCTCCCAAGTAACTGAAAATTTAGGTCGGTGCCACCAGAAGTAACATTTCTTTTTTAAAGGTTTAACATGCATGGTATTTTCAGGCTTTTTAGTAACTGAAGCAATTTTTAGATATATAGCTTATAATGAGTCTTGTCACTTCACCACATGTTTACTCAACAATAACATTGTAAATATTCAGTTTTTGGTACTTCAAACAATGGATATCGTTTCATACTGAATTTATTTAGTGATTAAACACTTTAAGAAACCCCTTTGATGCTGCTTAAGGAAGTGATTGAACATGACTATTAACATATAATAGTCTCAAAAAGAATATCAAATCAGAATGGGAAATAAGGTAAGATGAGAAACCCATGTTTGTCTGACATCTGCAATCCCAAGCAGAGTGCAGCAGGGCTCGTCCTTGCTTATTTGTTGGGACTTGGTCTTTAAGCCTAGACGATGACCTTCAGGATCCAGCCTCAGAGAGTCTCAGAGAGTTTTTCCTGGTTTGTTTACACTGTGGTGAATGTTTGAAGATTTATCTTACAGAGAAAGGTTAATTCCTGCTATTTTTCTATTTCCCATAATTTCGGGACTCTGCAATTTAGCCAAGAACTCAGAGCACTAGCAGAGATACAAGAAAATGCTGCCCTAAATTGTCATGTGCAATTTAGTTGTCTTAGATGTCCCCTTCACCAAGATGTTTGAATTTCGAGCAGAGGTAATACAGAGAGCTGCTTGTCCTCAGAAATTGAGGACAAAGAGGGGTTTTGCAGCTCCCTGCGTAACTTGCTCCTATAATGTAGTTTTAATGGAAAAGCTTGCAACCCACTTTTTAATATTGTTTGCCCAGTCCTGACTCACCAATGTACTAAATTTCACAAAAAGTAGAAGACCTTATAACAGCCTAGTTGATGGTGAGAAGTGGGCCCTGGAGCTCCCTGTGGATAGGGAGAGGAATGGCTGCTCCTTCGTCCACAGGCCACACTTTGTCATCTGGCTGTATCTGATGCTCAAAGCCCCCAAAAGGCCCTGACTCTGGTCATCTAAGGGAAGAATGCTTTGAGACAGGAAGCAAGTTCCAGCCCATGGGGCTTGGTACTTACCTGCCATTTTCATGGAGGCACCTGAGGCTCTTCTGCTCAGCCCCACATCTGGGCTGTAAGTAGGAGAAGGCTAAATCATTGAGTATGTGGAGGGTGTGTGTGGGGGAATCAGGGTATTCTCTGTCTCAGCCAGGTTTGACAGTCGGGTTTCTTCACAAGCTGGATTGTTAAAATCAAAATTTCATAAGTCATATATCTTCTCAAGAGTTACACACACACACACACACACACACACACAAGCACATGCATACACACACATACTCATGCACACTCACGTACATATTCATACACACACACACACACACACACACACACACACACAAGCACATGCATACACACACATACTCATGCACACTCACGCACATATTCATACACACACACACACACACACACACACACACACACACCTATCACTGGAGAGAGTCTTCTGATGCATTTAGAGTTCAGATTTCCATCTGAAGTCCATTAAGAGAATAAGAAACCACCCCAAAGCAGTTTTAAAAGAAGAGGTAGACCTCTGTGTTTAATGCAAATAGTCTATCTGGAAGCTTCCAGGAGCCTCTCCAGTAGGAAGCACAGTAGGGCTCTGTCCCTGTGTTTGTAATGTTTTGGGATGAGCCTACTTTCTGTTTTGTTTTTCCATGGCCATCCTCAGCTCACACCTCACACACCTCAATGGACCCTACAGAACCTGTTAACAGGTACATGTGGCCCTACCAGCCCCCCTTCTACTCCATCCCCTTGCTTCCCCCCCTCCTCCAGCTCTAACTGGTCTCCCGACAGCCCACCTCCTGCTTTGGGTAGGCAAAGGCAAAGGCTGCACAAGGGGAGACCACAGGGCTTGGAGTTTGTCCCCAGGGATCCACTTCTCAACCTCATTTGGCCCAGACACAACCATTATTAGAACGACCGAGCTGAACTTAGCAGCGCTGCCAGCCACAGTAAGGACATCCACCTCCAGGTCCACTCACACTAATTGCTTTTATTTCTTCTTGTAAGTCCTGGGAGTTGAACCCAGGGCACGGAACATTGTAGGACAATGCTCTACTGCTAAGTTCCACCTCCAGCTAATTGGTTTTTGTTATTAATTCCAGGTTGTCCTGATAGCAGTGAGAAGCTTAGCGTGGCCTTTCTTCTCAGAGAGAAATGCTCTTGCAGGCGAATGACTATGTAACCAAGAGATAGCAGATTCAAAACTCAAGCACTGGAAAACCAGTTATAATATCATTTTCTATGCAGTTATCACGGCCATTAATGTCAAATCTGAAAGTTTACAAATGTGTCAGCCAATACCCAAACATGGTAGCCTGCCTATATCACAGGCGGGTTAAAACATCCTCTCTGTAGTCATCCATCCATTACTTAGTGGCAAGCTGCTGGGGGGGGGGGGGGGCGCTCGGGGGGGGCGGGGCTGAGCCTGCCTTGTTTACTGCTAAGCACCCATCACACATTCAGCATAGAACCAGTGGAGGCTGTACACACAATCTGATGTCACTCACCCTGTGCTAAGGGCTAGGAACAAGGTGGGAATGATTCAGAATTCAAAGGAAAAGAAAATGGAAATCCAAGAAACAAACAAACAAAAAAAAACCAGCCACAAAAATGAGAAGACGCGGTACTGCCCCTGGTAATGGAGACAGGCACATCTCTGCAGTGTTACATACAGCCACCTAAGGCTAACCCCCAATTGTGCAGGAGCCTGGACTTGGGTAAAACTGGATCCTTGGCCACATCAAGTGTGAAGCATGGTTGGATTTTATCTAAAAATGGAAAGAAATGGAGCTGGGGAACGGTTCAATGGGTAATGTGCTTATATGAGGATGATCTCCAGCATCCACAGATAGGATGGCCAAGACAGCTTAGAGTTCCAATGCACAGACAGGGAATCACTGGGAAACTACCCAGTGAACTGCAGCCATAGGGAGAGACCCCATCTCAAAAAAATTAAAAACACGGTGGGTGACTCCTGAGAAATGACGTTCAAGGTTCATCTCCTGCCTTCATCCACAAACACGTGTGTACACACACTGCACATACACAAACATGTACATACCTCCTGTGTTCACCCACAAACACATGTGAACACACACCTGCATGTATACAAACGTGTACGCACCTCCTACTTTCACCCACAAGCATATGTGTACACATACATGCATATACACATACATGTACACTTGCACACAGCCAAATTGAAAGAAAGGCATTCAAGGAAAGAACAAACCACCACACTCGAGTGCAAAAGTGTAAGCTTCTCAAGGCAGACTCACAGTTACGTGTCCTTGCAGTTGCCACAGTGTTCCGTGTTGGTTGATCTCAAGTTCCATTTAAACTGGTTGCTAGGAAATCCCTCTTCTGACAAGTGTGACTGTAGAGTGGTTCCAGGGACGCCTTGACCATGAATGGAGACAATAAAGATAGGAGCCCCTGGGACTGCATGCGGACATTAGAAATGTCCTTTTGCACAGCAGGGGTTTCTGTCAAGGGTCCTGGAGATCTTCCAGATGATAAGGAAAAAGATTTAAGCAGAAGTTGTCAACTGCATTAGAATTCTGGATTTGTTAACTGGTGAGAGGCTTCAGCCAGATTTCTGGGTATCCTTTCCTGTATCCCCATAACTTTTCCTGTTTTTATTTTTTAATTTAAAATAGATAATTTTCTTATACAATATATCCTGATCATTGTTTTCTCTCCCTCCATCCCTCCCATTTCCTCCCCTCTCCCCCTCCCTTCCAGATCCTTTTCCTCTCTGCCTCTCATTGAAAAATAACAAGCTTGTAAGAGATAACAGCCAAACATGACAACATAAAAAGATGAAGCAAAAACTTTCATTGACATTAGACACAGCAACCCAACAGGAAGAAAAGAGTCCTAAGAACATGCACAAAAATCAGAGGCCCACTCGTTGTCACAGTCAGGGGTCCCATAAAAATACTGAGCTGTAATATACACAGAGGACCTGGTGCAGACCCAGGGAGGCCTGTGCCTGCTGCTTCAGTCTCTGTGAGCTCAGAAGAGCCTGGCTTAGTTGACTCAGAGGGCCTTGTTCTCCTGGTGTCCTCCATCCCCTGTGACTCCTACAGTCCTTCTTCCTCCTCTCCCAAGGGATTCCCTGAGCTCTGAGGGCAGGGATTTGAAGGAGACCTCCAATTTAGATTCTCTCTCCACATAATGTCTGGTGTGGGTCTCACATTTGCTCTCATCTGCTGCTGGAGGAAGCTGCTCTGATGATGGCTGAATAAAGCATTGATCTACAAGTATAGCAGAATACCATGAGGAGAGATAATGTATATTTAAAGGCCAATAGTGTTTGGTTTTACCCCAGGTCATTGGGCTAGTTAGCCGCTGGTTCATGGTTCCCCACGCAGTGGTGGCTGTGAATTCATTCCTGTGGTGTCAAGTCAGACATTGGTTGGCCACTCCCACAAGTGCTGTGCCACCAGTGCCCTAGCATATTTTGCAGGCATGGCAGATTGTAGGTCAAAGGTTTGTGGCTGGGTTGGTGTCCACATTTCTCTTTAGGTAGTTTACAGAATACCTCCCCTCATCGGAGACGAGAGCAAAGGGGTGCAGGCTCCATGAGGGCACCCACTTGACTTCTCCATGTTCAATGAGTTGTGCAGATGTTGTCCTCAGCAGTGGGGCCCCACTGTCAGTTCGCAGAGAGCAACCCTTTGTCTTAGCAACAGCCTGCGTGGTTTGGGGATTTCCGTGGAGGCCCCTTGACCAACAACTCAATGGAACGCAGCCCAGTCCCACCACTGGAGACCTCTCTTGGCAACAAGAGATGGCCAGTTGAGACTCCATATCCCCCATTGCTTGCGGTCCTCATTAGGATCACCTTCATAGGTTCCAGGAAGTTTCCCTTGCGCTAGTTTTCCATACCTCCCAACATAGGCCCATTGTGGCTGATACATTGTGCACCCCAATAAACTTATCTGGGCGTCAGAGAACAGAACAGCCACTATATTAAACAAAGAGGTTAGGCAGTGGTAGCACACGCCTTTAATCCTATCACTCAGGAGACAGATCCATCTCTGTGAGTTCAAAGCCACAATGGAAACAGCCAGGTGTGGTGACACACGCCTTTAATCCCAGGAAGTGATGGCAGGAAGCAGAAAGGTATATAAGACATAAGGACCAGGAACTTCAGCTCTGTTAAGCTTTTAGGCTTTTAGCAGCAATTCAGCTAAGCTCCATTCGGATGAGGACTCAGATGCTTTCAGTCTGAGGAAACAGGATCAGCTGAGGAATTGCCAAAGTGAGGTTGGATGTGGCTTGTTCTGTTTCTCTGATCTTTCAGTGTTCACCCCAATACCTGGCTCCAGGTTTGTTTTTATTAATAAGAACTGTTAAGATTCACGCTACAGCCCATACTTAAAGCAGTTCCTCCCAGCACTCTCTCCTTCCACCTCCCCCCAAACCCCTCCAGACAGTTCACCCCTAAAGTCTATTCTATTTCCCACTCCCAGAGAGATCCATGCATTCCCCTAGGCCCCTCCTCTTTACCTAGTCTCTCTGGATCTGTGGACTGTAGCTTGGCTATCATTTACTTAATGGCTACTACCCACTTAGAAGTGGATATTTGTCTTTCTAGATCTCGGTATGATTTGTTTCTAGTTCTATCCATTTGCCTGCAAATTTCCTGATGCCATTTGTTTCTTTCTTTTTGTTTTTGAAACAGGGTTTTTCTGTGTAACAGCTCTTGGAACTCTCTCTGTAGACCAGATTGTCCTCAAACTCACAGAGATCCACCTGCCTCTGCCTCCTAAGTGCTGGGATTAAGGGCATGCATGTGCCACCACCACCTAGCATAATGTCATTTTTTGACAGCTGAGTAATACTCCATTGTGTAAATGAACTACATTTTCTTCTTTTTGTATTGTTCTTTTCATCTTTCCCTTTCTCTCTCTCCCTTCCTTTTTTCTTTTTAACTTTTACTGACTGATTCTTTGAGGATTTCACATCATGCATCCCAACCCTGCCCATTTCCCCTTTCCTTCCCCCACATCCATCCTCCATCCTTGCAACACCCCCCCCAAACAAAACAAAATTTAAAAGAAAAACTACGAACCAAACAAAGAAAACAAACAGAACAAAAACAAAACAAAACAAAACCGAAAGCAAACAAACAAGACAAAATGGAGAAGAGTCGCCGGCATGCACCTCACCTGGGCAGCACACTAGAGCTGGCCCTATTGTCCGGGATGCAGGTGGACCAGCCCTGAGGGCCCAGAACAGCAGAGCTGACCCACCCCCACCCCCAATCCACCATGTGGTGGCCTGGGTAAGGGAAAGATGCCCTCCCCCCCCCACCCTTTGCTACCTGTGACAGGAGAGATAGCTGCCGCAGCTCACAAATAATGACATGGAGATTTCTTATTAATTATGAAAGCTTGTCCTTAGCTTAGGCTTATCTGATTAGCTCTTATACCTTAAATTAACCAATATTTTTCTTAATCTGTGTTCTACCACATGGCTTTTACCTCTCTCCCATTCTGTGTGTTTGACTTGTTCAGCATCTCAACTGAGTCTCCCTTGCACCTTGATTTTCTCTTCCTGCTTCCTCTCTCTGCCCTGAAGTTCTGCCCATACTTCCTGCCTAGCTATTGGTCATTCAGCTCTTTATTAAACCAATCACAGCAATGTATCTTCAAACAGTGTACAAATATCCCACAACAGAACTGGCCCCTGCCCCTCACCATCTGCAGCACACAGGAGAGTGGACCCGGCACTCTGCCAGGTCAGTACACTAGAGCTAAGCCTGTTGGGGATGCAGGTAAGCCAGCCCTGAAGGCATGAGAACAGGAGAGCTGACACCTACTATAGCAGTTGGGGGAGAGGGCCATGCACCTTGCCTAGGCAAGACAGCAGAGCTGGCCCCGGTGGTGTGAGTGTGGGTGAGCTGGACCAGAGGGCCTGAGAGCAAGAGAACTTGCCCCGTTCCTTGCTGCAGGTTGTGTTGGGTGGGCTGGCCAAGACAGTGATGGAGAGTTCACCCCAGTGGAGAAAGTGGAGGGCTGACCAGCCCAGCTATCACCCAAGCCCAGAACCAGGACAATGAGTTGGCCCACCCCCAACATCCACCTCATCTATGAACTGTTGGAGCATATGAACTTACAGATCCAAAACAGCAGGATCTCCATGACACAGGACAACAGGATATCCAAGAGAAGCCCAGTTTATTATAGATGGTGCAACATAGACCAGAGGACTCAAGTCAGACCAATGACTCAATCTCTTTAAAGACTTAAAACTGAACCTCATTTATATGTCATTAATTTTTGCTAAATCAGATACAATTGGACAGTTTTTTCCTCTTTGTTCTAAATATATCAAAATAATAATTTATACTGCAAAAAAGTAATTCATGGATTTGAATGCTGCCAAGTATTCTTGTGTCAGCAGAAGAATTTTTATAAGTACAAAAATAAATCTGATTTCATCACAACTTAACTTTTTTTTAGAATGTTAATAGACTTTAATTAAGCAAGCAAGCTGCTTAATAACCTTTTCTTTTAGCTTTTTTAAAAGAATGCATTCAATATGAAATCTGAAGGGATATGATTTTTTTCTGAAGGAATAAAAATAAAATTCCTAAAATGTGTCATGTGTGAAGATAGCTACTGTGTTTATGTCTGTCTGTCTGTCTGTCTGTCTGTCTGTCTGTCTCTCTTTCTCCATCCTCTCCTACACATGTACACATGCACACATACACATAAACACAAATATCGGTTTAATTTATTTTTGTAATTGTTGGATACTCATGTTCCTTATGACTCAAAGTACTTGAACTGTATTTGTCTTACCTTCATTATTCCTCTGCAGAAATAGTATTGGTGTCACGGCTATCCCACAATTCCAAGAAAAAAAATCAAACATTATTCACCCATGAGCATGAGCTGAGACTTGATACTGATCATCCTTTTAATTTGACTCGGAGATACAAGGACCTAAGTGAATAAACAAAGACACAAAGTGCCTGAGTAAACATGTACAAGGCAGATGGGTGAGAAGTGACTGCGGCAATGAATACTTGCAAACAAAAGTGAAAGACTAAACTGTGTGACTCAGTGGGCCTCACTACAGCTTCCACGATGAACCACATTTTCCTTACCCATTCTGTTGAAAGACATCTAGGTTGTTTCCAGCTTCTGTCTATTATAAATAAAGCACAATGAACGTGGTTGAACAAGTGTCCTTGTGATAGGATGGAGCACCCTTTGGGTATATGCCCTAGGGTGGCGTAGCTGGATCTTGAGATACAGTCCCAGTTTTCTGAGGAACAGCCACATTGATTTCCATAATAGCTATAGAATGTTATCCTTGCTTCACATCCTCACCAGCATGAGCTGCTCCATGTATTAGATGGAATCTCAAAGTCATTTTGAATTGTCTTTCCCTGATGGCTAAGAAAGTTGAACCTTTCTTTGTTTTTCAGATACTTTAATTTCTTCTTTTGAGAATTCTCACTTTAGATACTTACTCCATTTTCAAGTTGGGTTATTGATTTTTCGGTTTTGTTTTTGGTATCCAGTGTCTTGAGATCTTTATATATTTTGGCTGTTAGCCCGTATAAGATATGGAGTTGGCAAAAAATCTTTTCCTATTCCATGGTTTGTTGTTTCATCCTGTTGATGTTGTCTTTTACCTTAGGGAAGATTTTCAGTTTGATGAGGCCCCATTTATTAGTTGTTGATCTTAGGGCCTGCACTGTCAGTGCAGAAAATCTTTTCAGAAAGTCTTTCCTGAGTTCAAGGCTGCTCCCCACTTGGCCTTGAGTTTTGTTCGGGTGGTAAATATGCATCTATTTGCATTCTTCTACATACACATGTCCAGTTTGACCAGCACCATTTGTTGAAGATGCTTTCTTTTTTTCCAGTGTGTATTTCTGACCTCTTTATAAAAAAAAAAAAATCAAGTGTCTGTATGTGTGTGGACTTATATATCTGGGTCTTCAATTTGATTCCATTGATCAATTGGTCTGTTTTTATACCACTAGCACATGGATTTTATTACTTTAGTTTTGTGGTACACCTTGAAATTGGGAATGGTAAGACCTTTAGCCATTCTTTTATTGTTCAGGATTATTTTAGCTATTCTGTTTTTTGTTTTGTTTTTCCATATGAAATTGAGAATTGTCTTTTAATGGTCTATAGAGACATGTTGGAATTTGAATGAGGATTGCTTTGAATCTTTAGGTTGATTTTGCTAGGTGGCCATTTTTGCTGTGTCAACCCTACCAGTCCATGAGCATGGGAGATCTTTCTATCTTCTGATAACGTTTTCAGTTTCTTTTTTCAAATCCTTGAAGTTTTTATCATGTAAATCTTTAACTTGCTTGCTTAGAGTTACCCCAATATATTCTATATTATTTGAGGCTATTACAAAAGGTATTGCTTCCCTAATTTCTTCCTCGGTCTGCTTGTCATTTGTATATAGGAGGGCTACTGATTTTTTTGAACTAATAGTGTGGGATTTTTTTTCCTTCCAGTTGTTTATGTGGTAAATTACATTAACAGATTTTCATATGTTGAGCAACCCCTGCATCTCTGGGATGAAGCCTACTTGGTTATAGTGGATGACCTTTTTGATGTGTTCTTGAATTTGGTTTGTAAGTATTTTATTGAGAACTTTTGCATCTATGTTCATAAGGGAAATTGGTCTGTAATTCTCTTTCTTTGTTGAGTTTTTATGAAGTTTGGGTACCAGGGTAACTATGCCTTATAAAATGAACTTGGCAATGTTCCTTCTGTTTCTGTTTTGTGGAATAATTTGCAGTATTGGTGTTAACTCTTCTTTGGAATTCTGGTAGAATTCTTTACTAAAACCATATGGCCTTGAGATTTTTTGGTTCAGAGAGTTTTGACTGTTTCTATTTCCTTAGGGGTTAAAGTCTGTTTAAATTGTTTATCTGATCTTGGTTTAACTTTGGTATATCTATCGAGAAAATTATCTATTTCTTTTAGATTTTACAATTTGGTGGTTTTTGAAGTATGTCTTATGATTCTCTGGATTTCCTTGGTGTCTGTTGCTACATCCATCTTTTCATTTCTGATTTTGTTCTCTTTCCAGACCTTTTAGTTAGTTTGATAATAATTTGTCTATCTTGTTGATTTTCTCAAAGAACCAACTCCTTGTTTCATTAATTCTTTGTATTGTTCTCTTTGTTTCTATTATATTGCTTTCAGCCCCAAATTTGATGATTTCTTGCTGTCTACTCCCTTTGGATGTGATAACTTCTTTTTGTTTTAGGACTTTTAGGTGTGCTGCTAAGTTTCTAGTATGAAATCTGTCCAGTTTTCTTTTCATTTTATGTAGGCACTTAGTGCTATGAACTTTGCTCTTAACACCACTTTCATTGTGTTCTATAAGTTTTGGTTTGCTGTGTATTCGTTTTTTAATTCTAGAAAGTCTTTAATTTCTTTCTTATTTATGTCTTGACCCAGTTTTCATTCAGAGAAGAGTTGTTCAGTTTCTATGAGTTTGTAAGTTTTCTGCTGTTTCTGTTGTTGTTGATATCCAGCTTTAATTCATGGTGGTCTGATAGAATTAGGGAAGTTAGTTCAATTTTATTGTATCTGTTGAGACTTGTTTTGTGTCCTAGTGTAGTCTTTTTTGGAGAAAGTTCCATGAGCTGCAGAGAAGAAGATTTTTTTTTGGGGGGGGGGGTTGGGTGAAATGTTCTGTAAATATCTGTTAGGTCTATTTGATTTATAATTTTTGTTAGCTCCAATATGTCTCTGTTTGGTTTTTGTCTGGATGACTTGTGTATAAGGGTCAATTTAAGCTATAGTAGTCTTTCTTTTACAAACTTGGATGCCCTGTGTTTGAGGCATAGATGTTAAGAATTGAATATCATCTTGGATGCATCCAAAAAATACACTTCAACATCAAGAATAAACATTACCTTAAGGTAAGGATTGAGAAAAGATATTCCAAACAAATGGACCTAAGAAACAAGCCAGTGTAACCATTTTAATATCCAACAAAACAGACATTAAACACTACATACTCATCAAAGGCAAAATCCACCAAGATGATATTCAATGTTTTTACATTCATTCCATTAGTCTGTGTCGTTTCATAGGGGAATTGAGACCATTGATATTGAGAGACTTTGATGACCAATGATGATAGTTTCCTGTTGTTTTGGTGGTGGTAATGGTGATGGTGGTGGTAGTATGTATGTGTGAGTGAGTGTGTGTGTGTGTGTGTGTGTGTGTGTGTGTGTGTGTTTCCCTTCTTTTCAATTTTGCGACTATGAGATTATTTCTTAAGTTGTTATGGTGTAGTTAATTTCCTTAGGTTGAATTTTTCCTTCCAGTGTCTTCCATAGGGCTGGATTTGTAGATGGATATTATTTAAATTTAATGTTATTATGGAATATCATATTTTCTCCATCTATGGTGATAAAAAAAAGTTTTGCAGGCTATAGTAGTCTGGCCTGGCATCTGTGGTTTCTTAGAGTCTGTAGGACATCTGTTCAGGCTCTTCTGGCTTTTAGAGTCTCCATTGAGAAGTTAGGTGTAATCCCAATAGATCTGCCTTTATATGTTACTTGGTTTTTTTCCCTTACACCCTTTAATATTCTTTTGTTGTTGTTGTTCTGTATGTTTAACGTTTTGATTATTTTGTGATAAGGAGACTTTCTTTTCTGGCCCAGTCTATTTGGTATTCTGTATGCTTCTTGTACCCTAATAAATGTCTCCTTCTTTAGGTTGGGAACATTTTCTTCTGTGATTTTGTGGGTAATATTTTCTGGGCCTTTGAGCTGGGATTCTTCTCCTTCCTCTATTCTTGTTATTCTTAGGTTTGGACTTTTCATAGTTTACCAAATTTTCTGGATGTTTTATCTCAGGTGTTTTTTAGATTTAACAGTTTTCTTTGACTGATGTACTCATTTCTTGTGGTGATATATTGTGTAACCCAATAAAGCTTGCCTGGGAATCTGAGGACAAAGCCGCCCACTACATTAAACACAGAGGTCAGACAGTGGTAGCACATGCCTTTAATCCTAGCATTTGGGAGGCAGAGGTACATCCAGATCTCTGTGAGTTCAAGGCCACACTGGGAACAGAGCCATGCATGGGGACACAGGCCTTTAATCCCAGCACTAGGAAGGAAGGAAGGTGGCAGGGCACAGAAAGGTATATAAGGTGTGAGTAAACAGGAAGTCTCTCTCTTGAGGCTGGGGATTTCATAGAGATACGATCGTGGCTGGCTTGTTCTGTTTCTCTGATCTTTCAGCTTTCACTCCACTATCTGGGTCTGGGATTTTTTTTTTTTTTTAATTAATAAGACCTTTTAAGATTTGTTACAATTTCTTCTATTGTATCTTCAGTGCCTTGTTTTCTGTTCGTGAAGTCTCCCTCTGTTCCTCTTCAATTTCCTAAATTTTCTATTCCAGAATTCCCTCTGTTTGTGTTTTCGTTATTGATTCTGACTGCATGAAAGAGTCAAGTTGGGACAAATGTATATAGTGCTCCTCTCTGGCCTTTAGTATTTGGGTGGGTGTGGGGGATTTGAGCCAACACTTGGAAGCAGGAGTACATGTGTCCTCTAGATTGGGGGCCATCTAGGGATGGAGGGGCACTGCTGGGTCCTGGGGAAGCTACCAGTAAGAAGGTGTTGTGTCACCACTCTGTGGAAGCGGTGACAGTGACGAGGCTGGCTGTTCCCCGGCTTCTGCCGCTTGGCGTTGCCGGGCAGCAGTTGGCAGGCTTTCCGGGACTTCTCATGCAGGACAAGATGTAGGCTTTTCAGCACTGATGCAGCTGCAGAGCCCCGAGCGCCCGCCTGCAGTCCCTCTCTCAGTCACCCACCTCCAACCCCAGAGAGGAGACCCTACTGGAGATGTCCAGCCAGCCTGTCCAGACTGTAGCAGGATGAGGCCGGGGCCACCTCCTTGGCATCGATGACAAATGCAAGGCTTAGTGCTTGCAGAATTGTCCCCTGCCTGCCCAGGACCTCCTAGGGCTCTGGGTGGGGCGTACCCCTAAAGGGATAGCCCCGTGCTCTTGATGACTTAAGCCCCCACACTTGAAGTTGAAGGCTGGGAATGCCAATCATCTCATGTCTATTGCCTCACTTCAAAAATTGAATTTGATCTAGCTTGCCAAATGAGCCCATTAGTCAGACCAGGAAGTCCAGAAATTCCCTGGTTACCAAAGAAGACATAGTAAACAAACAGAGCAAATTGGGATGGTGCTTGGATTTGGTGCCTGGCACAGCTCTGGTCACCTAACTTTCCCAGCTGGCAAAATAATGACCAAAGATCCTGAAAACCCAACAGAGTCGTGGTTGTTCTCATCTCTACCACAGAACATGGGACAGCAGAATGAGATCTAACAACTGCCTGTCTGGTGCCAGCATACAGCAAGCCAGTTCTACGGCAGTTGCTGCAATATCAAAACAAGCCACTGGATGAAAGGTAAACACAGTCATGTATGGTGAAGGCATGTGAGCTGCTGTGTGCAAACGATGTGACTGGAGCATTTGAGAAACAGGAAGGCAGTAAAAGAAAAGTCTTGTGCAAAGCCTCAGGCTTAAAGGAAATGTTGTGCATCCCTTTATGTGTGCAAAGAAGGACTGAAAGCACACCCACCCACACCCGCATGTGTGCACACACATGCACTTGTGCACACATGTACATATGCACACATGCCCTCATGCCAGAACCTTCTATTTTGGAAGCTATGGGTGTGTTCCTAGTGATTTGTGTCACCTGCATTTAAGGACATCATATATGATCTACACAACAGCCTCTCAGGCTTTTCTTTCTTTTGTTTCTGTTCACTTTTTAAACTTTCATGTATTATAGGTAGCATGTACCCCCTTGCTCCCATTCTCCCTGTTCTTGCCGCTCCCCCTCCCATTAATCCTCTTTGCCCACCCTAAGTTTTGCTTTCACTTTATACCACACACACACACACACACACACACACACACACACACACACATACACACACACAGATACATGCTATATATACTATACATACACATACTACATATCTATACATATATATTATTTCATGTATCTATATCAAATCTAGTGAGCCCAAGTGAGGGAAAACATATACTCTTGGTCTTTCTGAGACTGGTTTGATTAACTTAATGATTTATGATTATTTCCAGTTATATAAGCAATTTCCTGCAAATGATCAGACTTGCGTGACGTATGTATCACATTCCTTGTCTCTGCTGATTTGATTTGATTTTTTTAAAGAAAATACCCACCGTGCTGGTTTGAATGGTCATCACTGCAAGCATGGCTCTACCCTGATTAAGGATGGGATATGCTTTCAGACATATTAGTCGGCTTCATCTTTGAACATACATCATAGCATGTGCTCCCACAAACCCAGGTCATATAGATTGCTGCACACCTAGGTTCCATGGTGTGCCACTGTCATACAGTGTGAGTAAAAAACATGGGCTTTAGTTTCCGGGCCTTTGAGCCTCTGTGTTCTGCAGATCACCCTCACTGCTCTGGACTTTGTTTCTCTTTGTGTTTCCTTAGCTAAAAATAAACACTGAACACTTGTCCAAACCTCCATACTCTCCCCTCCTCTGGCACTTGGGGAGGGGTCTTCCTCTTCACAGAGGTGGGTCTGTTCTGTTCTGCGTGTAGTGATTTAGCAGGCAGGTAGATGGGACAGGGAAGGACAGCAGAAAGAAGAAAGAGGAGGAAGTAACATCAGGAAAGGGCTGAGGGCAGGGAGAGGAAACACAGAAAAAGAAGACATGGAAACCTTTCCCCCAGTTTCTGTGGCAAGATTTTTCACTGATGTATTAGCATCATTAATGCTCAGCCTCCTAGAAATAAACAGGAAGCTTTTTGTACAATTGACAGCTTTTCAAGTTCTTAAACTTACGCTAGTGTCAGCAGAAAGGACATAGAGCTGTCTGCAGAGTCATAGGGGTGACGGCCTGGGGAGAGCTGAGCAGTGTGTGAACTCTGCATCCTTGGAGCTGCGGGGACCTGCTGAGAGTCAGTTCTCAGCTCGTTAGAATGTATGCAGCACAGTTCATACTGTGCAGTGTTTCCAAATAACTCATCTTCCCTTTTAATAACTACTTACAAACTTTTCATTATAAAGAGATATTTTTCAGGAGTCAAACGATTATAGTCACTAATCTGTTTTCCTAATTAGACAGCATGAAAATTCAGAAAACCAACATATATGTATATATACATATGTGTAATACTATATATGTGTGTGTATAGTGTGTGTATATATATGTATTTTATATATATATATAACTCACCAAATAAGTGATTTTTATGTTTTGAATAGGAGAGTTTCTAGGCTGAAAATAATACATATGCTACTTATTTTATACATGGCACTAAGAAATTAACCAGTCAGCACACTTTGTAAAAATGCCTAACAAGAAACAGGAAGACCTCAGGGACCTGGAGGAGAAGTGGAAACAGGCTCTGCCCTTTATATTCAATGTGAAAATATTTTATTTGTGCCAACAAAGCATTGCTCGTAAGACAGCTTCAGAGCTGTCACACTGCAGATAAATTTCACATCATGTCCCAACCTTGAAGTTTTCCCTGAAGGTGGGATAATTTAAAAATAAGTGTGCAGAAAGCACTCTGTAACTGGGTACCTCTGAAATGAGTTGCTAACACTCCTGTCCCCAGGATCCTCCTCCCTCCTCGGAATGCATTCATTTTCTTCTGCACTTGCAAATTAATAACCTCTTTATTCCTAAAATTTCCCATTAGCAGAAGCTGCAGGTACTAAGAGTGTTTAGAAAAGAAAATCCCAGCCACTGCAAGAGGGCAGCTGAAGATGCCGCAGTGGGGAGATGTGGTCTGAGTGGGAGCCATCCTTGCCTGTGCGTCTGTCTCTGGTGCCCTCACTGCCTCGTTTCCCTCCCAGGCGTCCTAAAGGATGCCTTCCAGGTTTGGACAGGGTGGCCACCTAGCACCTCCCCATCCCTCCAAGACCCAGGACAGGCCCAAACAAAAGGAAAGCACCTACTGCAGTCTTCAATTCCAGTTGCTCATGGCAAATTCATCTCTCCTCTTGCTCCCAGAAAACCTGGGTATTCTGTGGCCATGCAGAGAGGACCTCTAGAAGGTTCAAAGATACAGATTTCCACTGCAACCTGGGATCATGTTCCTGGTTTGTGACAGTGGCTATAATGAAGAGTTGTTCACTAGTGGTTGAGGTTTGCTATGGCAGCTGCAGCTGAAGGACGTCTGTGGTGGCTTTGAGATTTGTTTGATTGTCATGGCTGGACTTTGTAAGTCTACAAGCAGAAGTTGAGAGGGAAGCAAATAGGTAGGAGGAGCTTTTTTTTTTTTTTTTTAACTGTGTTTTTTTTTTTTTTTCTCAAATTTTATTTAAAAAAAATTGTCGCTTTTGTGACATATAAGTGAAAAATAGGCTGCATGGCTTTGGGGAGACCTAACTTCTTCTATGTGAAGGAACCATTTCCATCAGAGGAGGAGGAGGTAAAATAAGTTGTCTTGTTATCCATTCACCAGTGTCTCACCGGAAACAAAACGCTGGCTATTTTGTAGATGGTCACAGCAAATCCAGTCCCACAGCAGTCTACATTCTGCCTCTCAAATCCTCCCCAACTCCCAGAAAGAAAATAGCGCGCATCCCTGCCCTGAAAGTTTGGGGTCTGAGTTAGTGAAGTTGTTTCCTTACATTCTATATGCTGTAACTTCCAAAGAGAAGCAGCAATTTGAAATTCCCTAACAGTGAGACATATGATGTCCCTTCTCGTTTAGAGAAAATTCAGAAACCAGTCTCCTTGTCTAATCTTTGCGGACTTTGGATAGAATTGATGTATCACTTACATTTCACCCAAAAATACCCTAGAAAGAATTTATGGAAACATGGCCCTTTCGATTTCATGCCATCTGCGTCTCTAAGCCACTTAGGAATACTCCCAAACCGCGAGTCCCTTCGGTCTACATTTTTCAATTATCCGTCTGAAGCCTGAGAATGTTTATAGAGGGTGAATGGTTTCTCAAGGGTTAAGGCCAAAAATATTTGAAGAAAATCAGCTTAAATATGTTGTACAACAAAACATGTTATTGTGGGTATTGGAGTTAGGCTATGATAATGAATTTCAGACTCAAATATTTTCTTTGATTGTCACAAAAATATGTGAGGAGCCAAGGGTTTGCTTTCAGAGTTTGGCATGGAATTGGTGGCATTTCACTACCAGAGGCTAAGTATAAGAAAACTGTTTTCATGGCCAGAAATCCTGATAGGGCAAAAGGAGGGGGCCCACTCTCTGTGTGGATGGTTATTTGAAAGAAGGATAATAATGGCTACTGGCATTTAAATACTTCTGGAAGGATGGCTCAGTGATGGATACCAGTCACCATAAGTCCAGCCACACGAGGTTAATGACACTTGCCTCTAAGACCCTCCATGGCCCTTCCCAGTCGACGATAGGGGCATTTTCTCATTGGTCAGAAGAGGAGTTCTCTGTTAGATCATTAAAGAAGTCAATAATGTTGAACTGGAAGAAAGCCGCCATTCATCCCTGTCTCCTAGTGTTTACTGACTGTCATTGTCCATTACCAGGAGCCTGGGAGTTTACTAGAATTCTTTTAATTGGGTCCAGCTGCCATGCCTTGCTCAGATACCGGGCAGGATGTGAACAAGACGAACCTGAGAGAAAGATGGGCACATTGCCTGATAAAGAATTACAGTGAAGTGAAAGGCTGACCTACAGTCAGGAAATGTTAATCATTTTTACACCAAAGTGAGTGTAACGTTTCTATAGGGAAATTACTTCAATCTGGTCAGTGCAAGGAGCAGTTTGTATAATCGGATTGCAAATAAGGTTTGATCACATTCCAGCTTAATCTACTCTCTGAGCACCATTTACGCCACTAAATCAAACCCCGAGAAGCTGCCTGCGCGGTTTTACAGTCATTACACCCAAGGGGCAGGGACTTGGTAATAAACAGCAAATAAATCGAAGCACCGACTTGCCTGCTACAGGGCATTTCTAATTATCCTCTAGTTTAGCTGGAAATTGCCATGCTCTCGTCACAGCCCTTTCCAACTGCCGCTGAAGGAAAGTGATACTTCTGGGCGGAATTAATTGCAAATATGGAAAAATGTAGATTCTGCTTCCATTCCACCCCCTTCTCTGCCCCTCCTACCACTCCGCCATCTCATTGGAGGCATTTAAGAAGGCCTGAGTGAACCATTCCTGCCGTGGTCTTCTGACTCCCTCCTCCTGTGAGGGAGTCACAAATTCAACGTCTCTAGCCTGCAGCGTGCTTCACTTTGGATCCAAGGAGGCACCAGGATGGATGGTACTGACAGTAGGAACTTAGAGATGGCTCAAGGGGCCTGATGAAGTGACAGAGTCTCATTCCATGTTCGGGCTTCTGAGCGAGTGGAGTTACCAGCCTATGGAATGGCGCACCATCGAAACTGAGTCACTTAAAGTAAGTTGCAAGTGCCTTTGGGTCTCCATTGCTGAACCATCATGATATCACCGAGGCACAGTTTGAAAGGTGTGGCCCCAGGTGCTTTACGAAGGGATGACTGAATTGACCATTGTGGGAATGTTTGGGAAATACCATCAGAAGATGAGGACTGGAAGGTGTTCAAATCCTATAATCTGTCTGGAATAAAAGCAAGATTGAAGCTGTCCTCTGTGCACGTGACCACAAGCACAGACATGTAATGGCCTAACATATGTTACGGCCTAAGTTCAAGGGTGGTGACTTCAAGGTAAATATTTCTTGAAATAGATGGAAGCATTGAGTTGCCTTCCTAAATGGGAAAAACAAAAACAAAAACAAAAACAACAACAAAAAAACCCACCTTATTATCTAGCTTACTTTTTAAAGAGAGCCTATACCTTCCCCCCAAATGCTTAGGCAGCCATGGTTCACTTCTAGCTTCCCCCCTCCCAGCCTCCACTGACTTTCCAGACTTGGGTGCAATGCTTCCCACCTTGGGAATCCCAGAGTCAAGAATTACCAGCATCCTGAGTTTGTGAAGCTCTCTGACTTCGCTCCATGTTAGACAGCACAGAATTCTGTTCAGCCCCTTGACCGCCACCCTGGCTTCTCACCCAACACTGCAATTATACAGCCAGTTGGGGAAGGGACATTCTTTCTCCACTCAAACACTGGAGGAACCTGAAGACAAGAATGTTCTCTTTCACCACTGTGAAGGCCAAGGCAGAATTTTCCACAGCAGGCACCTGCACGGTCACCACAAAGGCAGATGTGGTGGTGACAGGGGCTGAGTGGGGCTTGGAACAGTTACTTGATGACCATGGAGTTTCCGAGTGGGATGGTGAGAGTGTTCTGGGACTGGATGATGGTGGCAGTTACACAGCCAACGAGTCTGTTACATTGTGCACTCAAAGATGCTGAAAATGACTGCTCTGAACATCTTATCACAATAAACGGCTACACACGGCTTTGGGGAGAGGGCTAAGTTAGTAAAGGTCTTGCTTTTGCAGTCATAAGAACCTGAGTTTGATTCCTGGAACCAATATAAAAAGGCTACTAGATGTAGTGGTGCATTCCTATAATTCCAGCACCAGGAAGGCAGAAACAGGTGGGTCCTTGGGGCTCCCAGGCAGGCTGGCCTAGTCTAATGAGCTAGCCTCAGCCTCTGTGCAAGTTATTGCTCCTCCTTTGCTGCTAATACACAATAACCATCCATTTAGCTCAGCTTTAGAAATAGACATTCTTGGGGCTAGCTGTACATCTAGATGTCACTTCTGTAGGTCCTAGATCACCGAGTTTGTCCACTGAATTGCTTGAAGCAGGTGGATGATAACCACACTACATAGCAAACTTTGCCTCCTCCTCCTCCTCCTCCTCCATTTAGCATTATCATCTCTTTGATGTAGAATTTTCCATGTTTCCCAGAAACCCAGCATGAGCTTCTATGGGCGAGCATTGGGACTAGAAGCAATGCATGAATGTGTTGCAATTGAGCCCCCCAGCTGGCTCTCCAGCACAGTAAACTACATTACAGGAGCAGCGACTATTCTTAGTGTGCCAAAACCAGCCTCAGAAGATCAGAGTTGAGGATCAGGGTTCACAGTGCCCTCTTTATGTGACCATGTCATTTTCCATTTCTATTTTCCACTATATCTTAGACTGATGTGTTCACTTTTCCACTCACAGTCATATTGGAAAGCTATGCCATTTAGTGTAAGGCACCTGGGGGACCCTGGAGTTCCCTGCTCATCCGCACAGACAGTGATATTACCTGAATCAATCAAAGGATCATTTGGAGTCAACACAAGAAACCTTTACATGGGAATGCATAGATTGCTATTGGTGATTAAATTGTGTCCCCACACAAAGGTGTGTTTCCTTCCTGACCCAGTACCTTGGATACATACTTTTCAGATACAACCTAGTTAATATGATGCAAGCCCTACTCTTTATGACTGGTGTCCTTAGAGAAGGACAATGGCAGGGAAGATGGAGACATATGGAGAAATGCAGGCTGACAACAGACTGGGCACTGAAGCTGTGAGTCAAGGTGCCAAGAATTGCTGGCCACCACCAGAAGGTGGACCCAACCAAAGAGAGGCTCTACCCAGCATCTCAGATGAAGCATGGCTCTGCTGATGCCTTATTTCAAACTTCTAGTCCGGCACTGTGGGGCATACGTCTGTTGTCTTAAGGCAGCGGGATGGGGGCCTTTGTTACCCCAGCCCTATGACACCTGCACACTGCCGTTTCCCTGAGAACCCATTTGCTGTAGAAGCTGTATGAAAACAGTGTCTCCATCAGGTAGGAGAGCTCTGCTCTTCCACATTGTGTTCTTTCTTTTAGTTTTGAGGCAAATTAATTAACATGATACAGAAAAGGGAGAATGCAGCCGCTGGGCCCTCTCTATAAGCCCCTCATACTCTTTTGTCCTCCATTATTGCACTAAATTATTTAATTGGGTCCCTCTGATTGTGCTCAGTCACAAGAAAGAACACAGTCTATTGTGAGGTGCCCTACACCCATAATGTAATATCAAATTCAATTCCCATCAAAAGTGCTCGCTGCTAAAAGCCTGCTCTGTGGCTGTAGACTAATGAAGATCTGCAGTGGGCAAAGTGGTGGTCGTACAGACATCATTTCCTCCAATAGAAAACTCATTCTTGAAGAACAATAAAAGCGGAGAGAAGCGTTAGTCTGCTTATGGATGGAAATAAATCAAAATGAATAAGAGGCTTGATGGAAGGGGTCTGAAAGCAGAGTAAATTCTGAAAATACTGTTTCTGTTTTGTGAGGAAATTTTCTTTCTGTGTGTGTGTGTGTGTGTGTGTGTGTGGTGTACATGTGTTTCCCTCTCTGACTCCCTCATAAAATGCTGTTGGATGGAGAATCAAAAGCTTTGGCAGGAAGAACAAATCTGAAAATTCAGTCCAGTTATAGACAATCAGCATTTTATCATCACAGCTCGCCCCAGCCTCGCTTCTTCTCCTGCCAGTGGAAAACTCCGGACTGTGTGTAAGCCTGGGGCATGGGCACCACATCCGAGGCAAGAATCGCAAAGATGGTGAGCATAGTGAGGCTACATGCAGCAGTCAGACACTTGGGTGGACTCCTGACTGTTCCCCTTGCTCTTGGCCACCGGTTTCCCCGTCTTCTTGCATTCTCTCCCAATGTCCTGAAGACCTTGCACGTAGGACTCATCCTCACCTCCCTTGCTTTGACCCTAATTTTAAGCTTCGTTCTAAATTCCTTGATGAATTCCTCAACCTAATAACTCCAGCCTTCGTTAAGCTCTTCTCTTCTTAATTTCCCCCACTCATACCTGTAGTGGGTAGCCATCCCAGCATTGGCCTGGAAGTTCCAACCCACATTGAGGCTTCGGTAATGGTCACGCCCACAAGGCAGGGCGGAGGAGGAAGCGGAAGACCAAGGATTGGGAAGAGGTCACTCTCTTGGTTCCCGGACTCGGGACGCTGGAGGTAGACCGAGCAGAGTTCTCCAGAGAACACGGCCGGACTGCGCTATACCCTTGCCAGACCCTGTAACCTACCCCCTCATTTGTAAGTTACCCCACAAAATAAACCTCCCTTTTAACTACGTGGAGCGGCCTTAATAATTTCACCAATACACACCTTGTCCATATCACACTTAAATACACAGGTGTGTATTAAACTATGTGTGCTATCCAAGATGGTGGCCACTAGCCATGTTTGTCAGTCTGTCCCTTAAATATGGGCAGACTAAACTGAGGAGTACTAGTATAAATTACACATAGGGTTTTTGAAAAGTTAATACAAAAAAATGGCACATGTCAATGGTTTTAATGTTTCTATGTCTAAACGATGCCTTAGTTTTATAGTCTTCAATAAAATCCCATGAGGATTAATTTCCCCTTTCTCCTTTGACTCTTTAAACTGTATCACATGTGGCTCACATCTATGACTTGTGTTACATTTTCTGCTGGACATCTGGTTGTGTCGTGCAACTGAGGCTTTTGAACACCTCCATCCTTCCTACATGGTGTCAACAGAAGCCTATGTCCTGAGTATAAGACTGAATCTTAAAGGTCTTTTAATAAAATCAGACCTGAGGCCAGTTATTGGGGTGAATGCTGGAAGATCAGGGAAGCAGGACAAGCCACAGCTACCTCACCTGGCCAACTTCTCAGCTGATCTTGTTTCCTCAGACTGGAAGCCTCTGAGTCCTCATCCAAATGGATCTCAGGTGAACTGCTTCTCGAAAGCCTAAAAGCTTAACTAGCTAAACGCTACTAGTTTCTGGTTTTCACACCTTATATACCTTTCTGCTTCCTGCCATCACTCCCTGGGATTAAAAGCTCACTTTCTGGAATTAAAGATGTGAGTCACCATGCTTGGCTATATCCTTGAACACACAGAGATCCTCTGGAAAGCTAGGATTAAAGGTGTGTGCTACCACTGTCTATCCTCTATGTTTAATATTGTGGTTGTTCTGTTCTCTGACCCCAGTTAAGTTTATTAGGGTGCACAATATTTTGGGGAACACAATACCACAACAGACTGCAGCATTTAAATAAGAGAAGTTCATCAGGGTCCAGAGACAGTTCAGTCAGTAAGGTGCTTGCACAAGACTGAAGACCTGAATTCAGTCCTGAGCACACACATACAATGTTGAGCATGGTGGCAGATGCTTGTAATCCTAGCACTAAGTAAACAGAGACAGGCGAATCCTTGAGGCTCACTAGCTGAATCAGTGAGCACCACATTCCTGTGAGAGGCCCTATCATTCCTGAAGAATAATATCTTAGATTGACCTCTGGCCTTCTGATGCTTCTCATGTGGATACACATACACGCACTCCCACGCACACATACATGAAAACCAAATCCCAAGCATCCTTACATGCTTCTCTCCGAGGCACACTTCTTTCTGAGGCCTGTAAAAGCTATTCTTTGCTCTTGAGGGTGGACAGACAAGCTAGCCCCAGCTCTTCAGCCTTTCCTTTGGCTCCTTTCCCTTAACCCCCATCCTTTGATTCCCCATAGTGTGTATCAAAGACCCATTCACATGTCAGTGTGAATGACGGATTATGCGAAAGTCCAGCCTCCATCTGGCATTGTCCTTTTAGTAAATCCAGAAGTCTCTGAGTTACCTTAAAGCAAAGTGAAACTTAACAAAGGGACCTTAGGCATTCCTATGCTCAGCAAGCCTCAGGGAGGAGGCACTCTTACACACCTAACCTTGAGAGGCCTGACAGGTCACCCTGCCTTCTTGAATCCTTCATTTTCTGCTCAGGTGCCCTATAAATGGAACAGAAGCTTTTGCAAAGGGTTCCTGAAGAGGAGTCATGCATGGCCCTCCTCCAACCAGACGCTGTTGTGCCATGGTTATTCATCACCTCTGCCTGCCTGCCCTTCTCTATTCTTGTTCTTTAACCACCACTGAATCTTCTAGACACTATCATCCTTCTTCACGCTCCTGACCGTGGCTGTCTGTCCTCATTGTTCTCATGGTTGGTGACAGTTTCATCTTCACTGAGCAACCTTCTTCCTTACACATGGGTATCATCACTATTTTAGATTCTAATCCATGGGAGTCTTCATCATCAAGGAGCTTCCATTTCTCAGAACATTACAGCACCCTACCTTTCCATCCTTCCCTGCTCTGAAGAGTAGCTGCCTTCATTGGCCTCATCCCCACCCTCCTTGATTCTGTGCTACATTCTGGCCATAGACCCTTCCCGCCTACTGAAGCCTCGGTTCCTTTGACCTTCTACTGGACCACGTAGCTTATTTCCATCCTGACAGGGTCACTGTTCTCGGGCAAGCACACTGAAGATTTTAGTTAGGAGAATGCTGTTTATTTACTGTGACCTACCAGTATCTCAGTTACTTGCTGATTTAGACTTGACAGAATATGAACTTAACTCTCCTCTCACTTGGCAGCTGATAATTCCTTTGAGCTCTCTTCACTGTCTCCTAATTGCATTTTGACCCAAGTCTTTCCCTGTCTGAAATTACGGAGTGCTTGTAACCTCAGGCCTCTGCCCACACAAATGCACCCACTGAGGAGAAAACCAGGAACATTCAATTCCAGCTTCTCTTATTTCCTCATCCCTACCTCAGTCCTCCACCTTTGTATCATGCTGTGGGATGTTCTGTATGTCAAATGTGTTGCTCTGATTGGTTAAAATAAATAAAGTGCTGATTGGCCAGTAGCCATAGTGACACATTTCCTAATAGTGCCAATCCCTATGGGGGCCATTTTCTTTTAAACTATCACATTCAAACCTCCTGGCCTCCACAGTCTGGTATCCATATCAAAATGAAAAAAGATATTCAGTCCAATTTCAGAAGCCCCCATAGTCTGTAACAGTCCCAAACTTATTTAAAAAGCTAAAGTTCAAAGTCTCTTTTGAAATTAATGCAATCTCTTAATTGTAATCTCCTATAAAATCAAAATCAAAAAGCAGATCAATACTTTTAACATACAATGGCTCAGAATATGTATTGCCATTCCAAAACATAGTGAAGGGAGCATAGTGAGGAAATACTGGACCAAAGCAAGACCAAAAACCAGCTGGGCAAACTCCAAACTCTACATCCCCATGTCTGATATCAAAAATCTCTTCAGATCTCCAGCTCCTCTCAGCTTTGTTGACTGCAACACACTTCTTTCACTTTGTCTGTTTCTACTCCATGTTAAGAGCTCTCCTCAGGAGATGGCCCCCACCCCCACTCTAGCATCTCCAACATCTTGGGGTCTCCAAGGCAATCCAGGCTTCACCTTCACAGCTTCACACTACAACCTCTCTGGACCTCTATGCAGGGACACCTGACACATGCCTGGCCTCAGTGGCTTTCCTCAGTCACAGAGGGAAATTCCATAACCCCTTTCTTCTGTCCTTGACTCTAAACCCAGAACCACATGGCCAAAACTGACAAAGTCTGCTGCTTGCTAAAGCTGAAACATGGTCCCCTTATTTAATTACATCTTCACCAGCTTTCTGTTTTTGATGGTTTCCTTCACTGACTAAGCTTAGCTGTCTTAAAACTGGATTTGTAGGCCAGGTAGGCCTCAAACTCAGAGACCCAGCAGCCTCTGCCTCTGGAGTGCTGATTTTAAAGGTGTGTAACACCATGACCAGCGCTAAGCTTTTCTTTAGTTCCTTTTTACAAGTTGGAAATTTAGATGGGTGGGATCTTACCCTGAGGTCACTACACTATTCCATTTCTTGATATGTTTATCTCCTTGAACACAGGACTTAGCTCCACTCTACTTCCTGGTGCTCATTTTCTCCTCAAATTTTACATTTTGCATTTTTTCTTTCTTAGCTTTTCCCTTTTCATTATAAATCTTCATTAGCATTAATACTAATAACCACATGACAGAGTCTATTATAAGCTGTTTTGAGATTTCCTCTGCCAAAAGAATTAATTCAAATCTCTTCACTCTACCCTCAGGCAGAATCTTCATAAAGGGGCAAAAATCAGCCATATTCTTCACCAAAATATCTCCTCTGAAACTTCTTAAGTCAGGCCTTCCTCCCAGTTCAAATAACTCTCAGCACCACTGTTTTCCACATTCCTACTAAAATGGCCCATTATGCTTCACTTAAAGCATTCTACTACTTTCCTAACTCAAATGTTTAAAGTCCAAATTCCTCCAAACAAAAGCATGGTCAAGCCTATCACAGCAAAAAACCACTCCTGGTAACAACTTCTGTCTTACTTAAGGTTTATATTGCTTGGAATATACACCATGACCATGGCAACCCTTATAAAGGAAAATATTTAGTTGGGAATGCTTATAACTTCAGAGGTTTAGCCCATTATATCATGTTTGGAAGCATGGTGGCATACAGGCAGACATGGTGCTAGAGAAGGAGCTGAGAGTTTTATATCTTTATCTACAGGAAACAGGAAGTGAACTCTGTGCCACACTGGGCATAGCTTGAGCATAGGAGACCTTAGAGCTCACCCCTACAGTGACATACTTCTTCCAAGAAGGCCACACCTACTCCAACAAAGCACATCTCCCAATAGTTCCCCTCCCTGTAGGGGCCATTTTCTTTCAAACCACCACAAGCTGTAATATCCACCTGTGGTTTCATGCTTCAACTTTTCTTCCTAAAAGTTCTGTTTTCAGTGGTCTATACATATAGCATTCACTCACATGATTTATGCACACATTCTCATATACTCATATAGTACATAGATCTCACTTTCCATCTGGAGACCTTAGTGTCTCACAGTCCACTGCAAATCTCTCAACTTTTTCACCTCCAAACAGAGTCTGCCAAGCATTTTAAAGGAATTTACACCAAGAAGTATCCATTAACTTACCAAAGCCACACATCTACCATTCAAGCCCAGATTCCAAGACTTTAGTTTCAACATTAATTGCAGAATATACTCTTTCATTGTATATGGCAGTTGTCCACATATGCTCCTTCCTGGTGCTACAGTCTAAGCTTCTTTCAGGCAAGGTCCTGAGAATGAAACTTTTTCTTCTTATAGGAAGGAACTGGTTGGGAGGCTGGAGAGATGGCTCAGTGGATAAGAGCTCTCACAGAACACAGATTCCCAGCACCCATGTGAACAGCCAGGTTTGATCCCACTCCGGTAACTCCACTGCTTGGGAGATGGAGGCAGAAGGATTAGTAGGCTTGCTGGCTGCTAGCCCTGGTTCAGTGAGAGACCTTGTCTCAAGGGAGGAAGGTGGAGAACGATAGAGCAGGATATCAGTGTCCTCCTTTACCTCCATGTGTATACACACATGTGTGTACAGGCTTGCATATACAAGTACACATGCATATATTCACACACCACTCACACACATGCACAAACAATCTCATGCACATGCTCCCATGTATACACACATTAAAAAAAAAAAAAAAAGAACTGATTGTTCTTTGTCTGGAGCAACAAATCACCACCAGAACTAGGTTTATACATGTCCTAATAAACTGATGATAATTCTGTATCAGTAAAGTGCATTCTGAAAGCCATCCAATGAACAATAACTTCATTCTGGTTACTATATTTCACATCAGCCAATCAGAATCAGTCTTGTTTGAGTGTCAAGAAATTCCTAAACACCCTCACCCTGGGAAAATCCAATGGTCTGTAACTGTTTGCATTCTTCCAAAAAATCTTTAGAAAACCATGTATCAGGTAGTAAGTGGATTTTCTGAGGAAATCCCTGTAAGAATTATGAACCATTTCTCTCACATCGTCTGGCTAGTTAGTGCTCCTTCATACTTTTCATAGCTATGCCATTTAGTGTATAAAAAAAAGACTGGAGATCATCCCGATTTAGAGTTTACTGCACGTTTGCCAATAGAACATTCCTTTGTGTTCCATTCAGCGTTCTCACTGGGAATTCTATTGTGTCTGAGTATGTTGCCATGTCACCCTTTTCTTCTTCTTCATTTCCTGGTTTATATTTCCTGAGCCTTTATTTTCAGCTGCTAGCAGTACTTTGTTTATTTATTGGATTTATTGCTTATTTGCATGTATGTGTGTAGGCATGTGCATGGCATACTAGGTGTACATGTGAAGGTAAGAGGATTCCACTGAAGCGAAGGTCAGTTCTTTCCACTGTGTGGATCCATGGCCTTGAACTTGGGTCACCAGGATTGGCACCTGCTGTACCATCTCTCTAGCAGTTACTTTAAAATGTAATTTTTATAATTCACTACAAAACCCCCTTTTGGTTTAAAAAGAATTCAGTCTCCTCATATTAATTATGATTTCGAAGCAGACTCTCTCATTTTTTGCTTTCAGAATTCTTCCTTCTTCCTTTTCCTTCCTCTGTGTAATAACTATCCTATTCACTCTCTCTCTCATTTTTTGGTGTATACAGCTGTGGTGCTTTGAATGAGCAATGCCCTCCATAGGCTCATGTAACTAGGTCCCCAGCTGGCAACACTGTTTGGGGAGGCTACGGAAACGCTAAGAGTGGAACGTGAAGGAAGAAGTGTGTCATTGGAAAAGGGTTTTGAGGGTGTTTAGCCTCAGTCCTCTTCCAGGTCACTTTCTGCTTCACGTCTGAGGTTGAGATGTGGTCTCTCCGTTTCCTGCTCCTGCTGCCTTGTGCCATGCCTCCCCGGCTTCTTCGGACTCCCCTGCTTCTGCGGACTCCCCGGCTTCTCTCCCTCTGGAAACATAAATCAAAGTCTTTCTTCCTTAAGTCAGTTTTGATCCTGATTCTTTATCACAGCAACAAAAAGTAACTAATACAGCCTCTACAGAAATATGGTCTTTCTTGACATATACACAAAATAACAACAATTCATCCCAACAGTTCCCTTTTCCTTTGTGTTTTGAACTTCAGAGCTAACCTCACTGTTTAATTAGAGAAAAAAAAATGTCTTCCATTACAATGATTTCCACATGAACAACATCCACCATCAAGCTCTCTTTGATGACAAGCACACTCCCTGGTATGTAGATGATCAATAAATATTTATAAAATCAATATACATCCTGGTGGTGATACAATTGTCTTACTTCTTAAGCCATTTTTTGTCCTAGTTTGTGTGGTAGTTTGAATGGAATGGCCTCCATAGGCTCAAATATTTAAATGCTTGGTCATTAGGGAGTGGTGTTACTTGAGAGAGATTAGGGGCTGTGGCCTTCTCTGAGTGAGGATGGCCTTGTGGGAGGAAGTGTGTCACTGGGAGTGGGTTTTGTGCTTTCAGAAGCTCAAGCCAGGCTGCGGTGGCTCGCTCTCTCTTCCTGCTGCCTACAGAGCAAGTTCCCAGTCAAATGCTTCCTTTGTAAGAGTTGCCATGGTCATGGTGCCTCTTCACAGCAATAGAGCATTGACTATGACAGTTTGTATACAATATTATCAGACAGTTTGTATTGTATATTATTTTAAATTTTTAGTTGGAAGATGGTAAAGAAAGGAGGTGAGAAAGTAACGGGGGAGGAAAACAGAAGATGGAAAAGTCAAGTAAAGATGGTCTGAGTGATCCCACTAACCGAGAGTGCAGCGCTGGTGTTTGAGTATCTCTTCTTTGAAATCTGCATTCTTATTAATGCTTTAAAAAAAAGCAACACGTGAGCCACTCTGTACGTAAGGCACACAGTCCGTCCTGGTAGAGAGGGCAGCAGGGATCAGCTGCTGTTTGTGAGAAAAGGAGTGTGAGACTGCTGACTTACGTCTCAGCAGATCAGGAAGACGAAGAGCCAGGCCTGGCTATAGCCCGTGAGACTGGAGCAACACATAGTGATCCATTTCCTCCAGCTAGGCTCCACTTTTGAAGGTTCCCCAATCATTCAAAACAGCACTACCAGGTCAGAATCGAGTAAGTGTTCAAGCCCGAATAATGGCAACATCCAAAGCAAAATGCAACAGGGCACTGATTTACCTGTCTATCCAAAACCACTACCGGGGCCGCTGCCTGGTGTCAGGACTTCTGCTAACATGGTGGGGTATGGCCTGGCCGGGGAGAACCTCACACAGGCTTATTGTCACCATTGATGTGGAGTATGCGTGTAAACAATACCGCAACAGGTGGATACTCACGGCACAGTGAGAACGCAAAGGGATTATGACACGGCAAAGACTGTGTGAACTGAACCCTCACGAGTGGCTGGTCTTTGCCAGGCATGAGGTTGGAGAGCCAGTGGTGGGAGGAAGCTGTTGGTGCTTCCGTACTCAAACAAGGAATAGCTGAATGTTCTAAGGTCACACATAACGCTGATTATCATAAAGAGCAACAGTTTAAATTCCATTCAGCTACACATCACCTAAAGGCACAGTTAGAATTTTAAGAGAGCATTTTTGGGGGCAAGTGTTACTGCACAAAATATTTGCTCAGAAATATTAGGCATATCAGATCCATGTATCTGGAGAAACCTTTTCTTTCTGAAAACCTCTCAACTATACTCTGAGTGCTTTGAATTCAACTAACCAAGAGACATCCGTTCAAAAACACAAAGTAATTAAAAATTGGATATTGTTATGATTAGAAACATCCTTTATGAAGAAATTGATTTCTTTGAAATAATATTCACTTCCCTTGGGGAAAGGACCTCAATAAAGGAAAATATTTTTACACCAAATAACATATTGCTTTAAATTCATTTAAATTGATCTGATCATCTATCTTAATTCCTGTGGCAAATTTCTATGTGGAAAGAATTTTAATTAAAGTAAAATTGATATATGCATATGGCTAAGAAAATTAAATAGGACAAAGAACTTGTAATGGAAAGGATTCATTCTTGTTCAGCATCCCCCACTAGAGGTAATCATTTTAGTACATCTTTATTACTCTGGTGGTTGTTTCTAAATCCCTGGATGTTGCATTTCTCTCCCATCTCCTTCTTCCTCAACATTCGGCTTCACTTATAGCTCTCATCTCCATATTTAAGAGTACTCCACTCTTCCTTCTTAATTGACTTCCTCCCATAAGTTAACCAGTGCCTTGAGACTCCCATTCCCCTCTGTCACTTGGAAACACCAAACCAGGACTCCTGGCTTGGCAAGGCGCGTTGGCTCTTCTCCCCTCTCTCAGTCTTCTCCAAATTTACTTCCCAGTTTCTGATGCCTAAAAGATGCTTCTTCTGTTTTCAGAAATTAATGAATTTATGTAGTGTGTGTGAGGAGGTTTGTACACGTGTGTGTAGGTCAGAAAACAACCTGAAGGATCAGTTCTGTCTTTCCTGCGTGTGGGTCCCTGTCAGGCTTGGCAGCAAGTGTCCTTACCTGCTGAGCCATCTCACCAGCCCTGCTTTTTGCTTGTTTGTATTTTAGTTGTTCCCTATAGATATAGTGCCACAATAGGATTTTACTTCCTTCTCTGTAGTTGCAAAAAGATGTTCCCAGTTCCACGCAAGAAGTATTGTTGCAATGAAATCCTCTTTACTACATCCTGTGGTTTATTGCAAAGTTTGCTACATTTTTGTTTGCTTTGCACAGCTTTTGGGGCTCTGTGAGACATTGACAGACTCTCTTGGCTGAAAGGAAAATGGTGTTCCTTACCAGAGTATCCTGGTGTGACTCAGCTTTTCAGTCATTCTACTTGGAAGCAATTTCATCTTTTTTCACTAAATTACTCACTGTGTGTGCTTGTTGGGACCACTGTCTTCATGTTTAGACTCTCGCTTCTTTGAGTTGATTTTTTTTTTTAATTTTACTGCCCTGAAATGTTTAGTACTTATTCTGTGCCTTTCCCAAATCATCCAAGTCCAGTGGTGAAATGGTGGGAAGCCAAGCCTGATTGCCTGAGTTCTGTTCCTAGCCCCATGTTGAGGAGAAGACAGTTATGACTAATTCTCTGACCTGCACATCCATGGCAGGTACACACACACACACACACACACACACACACACACACACAAATAAATAGACATTCTTCCCACCTTTTAGTCTTTCTACCCATCCAGTAGAATCCGTCTAATGAACCCTTCATCCATGTGCACAAGCCTGGACCGGTTGTTTTCTGTGCGGCTTCCTTCCTGGGACACCTTGGTTGGATCTATTTATTAGCTCTTTGGATTCGCTTCCCCATTTTACTGGAGCATAGTCTCAAAGAAGGACAGGCAAAAACCAAGATTCAGCCTTTCGTGTTTCTGAGGAATCTTTATTGTGCCTTTACAACTTTGGCAGGATATAGGAATCCATTAAAGTATGTTTCCCTTTAGAGATTTGAAAGATTTTCCCTTCGCTGCTTAGCGTCTAGGATTACTTACAAGGAGGCTGAAGAAAGTTTAGAGCTGAGTCTTTGCAAATGCTCTACTTTTCTTCTCATTAAATAGTTTAGATATATGGCTGTTCTTCGCTGTGGGATGTTCTGTATCTCAAATGTGTTGCTCTGATTGGTTAAAATAAAGTGCTAATTGGCCGGTAGCCAGGCAGGAAGGATAGGGTAGGAGGGACAAGGAGGAGGAGAATTATGGGAAGTGGAAGGCTGGGTAGAGGGACACGGCCAGCCGCTGCCATGACAAGGAAGATGTAAGGTACTGGTAAGCCACGAGCCACGTGGCAATTTATAGACTAACAGAAGTGGGTTAATTTAAGATACAAGAAGTAGATAACAAGAAGCCTGTCAAAGCCATACAGTTTGTAAACAATATAAGTTTCTGTGTGTTTATTTAGTTGGGTCTGAGCGTCTAGCAGGTGAGAGAGATTTGTCCTGACTGTGGGCCAGGCAGGACAACTCTAGCTACAGTTCTTGCCACTCTGGAATTTTTAAAGGATTATCCTGAAAAGGGAATGTCCTGTGTGATCTACTCGTTACTAAGTGTTGTAGCAGAAATCGTTAGAATGTCTTATTAGTAAAATCAAACCAGGATCCAGGTACTGGGGGTCAACGCTGGAAGATCAGAGAAGCAGAATAAGGCACAGCTTCCACACCTCACCAGTTCCTCAGCTGATCCTGTTTCCTCAGACTGGAAACTTCTGAGTTCTCATCCAAATGGATCTCAGCTGAACTGTTCTCAAAAGCCTGAAAGCTTAACCAGCCTAGTTCCTGGTCCTCACACCTTATATATCTTTCTGCTTCCTGTCATCACTCCCTGAGATTAAAGGCTCATTTCTTGGGATTAAAGGTGTGTGTCACCATGCCTGGCTGTTTCCATTGTGGCCTTGAACTCACAGAGATCCAGGCAGATCACTGCCTCTGGAATGCTAGGATTAAAGGTGTGTGTGCCACCCTTTTCTGGCATCTAATCTAGTGGCTGTCTGTTCTCTGACCTCAGATAAGTTTATTAGGGTGCACAACATTTTGGGAACACAATATCACCACCACAAAGTGTCCCATGGGATTTGCTGTGCCTCGCTCCAGCTCTGGGAATCTTCTGATGGTTTTGCTGCTACCACTGTGGTTTTGATAATTTCTTCATCTCCAGTGTTTCTACTCCTTCATTTTTAGAACTCTTTTGAACACATAATGCATGCCCAAACTTCTCTCTACGTCTTAGATCTTTGTCCTGTACTTCTTATCTCAAAATTAGTCCTTTACCTTTTTCCTTTAATGGTTTTTTCTTCAGATAGTCCTCAAATTATTCTGTTAATTTTTAATTGAACAATTAATTTTCAATTCAACAATTTTAATTAATCTGTTAATTTTACTTCAATAATTAAGCCTTCCAATTTCAAATATTCTGTATTAGTTTTAAAGATAGCATTGCTTTCAATACTTTCCTGGATGTCTAAGAATTCATATCAGATTTGTTTTCTGTTGTTTTATTTGTTTTTGTTTTTCTGTTCTTTGAATTGACACTGCTTTCTCTTGAGAAGATTTCCTGTTTGCTAACTTTGTTTGCTGGCTTTCTTCACATGTCTGGTGATTCATAGCTGACCATTCCTACGTAGGAACAAAGCTGTGAGGAGGCATGCTATATCTTTGTAGACAGTGTCTGGGTGTAACAGATGTGGTTACTTTATGTTCCCAGCCATAGCCAGTAATTTCCTAATCATTATTGTTCATTCAGGAACATTTCCAGTTTCTTCATCCACCCAAGATGCTGTGATGGTTATCTTTCATGGTTAACTTGACACAACCTAGAGCCATACAGGAAAAGAGTGACAGTGAGAGACTATCTACTTTGGGGTGGCTTACGGGCGTCTCTGTGGGAAGATTGACTTAATTAAATCAATTGATGTGAACTGGGAGGTGGTGGTGCATGCCATTAATCCAAGCACTCTGAAGACAGAGGCAGGCAGATCTCTGAGTTAGAGGCCAGCCTGGTCTACAGAGTAAGTTCCAGGGTAGCCAGGGCTACACAGAGAAACCTATCTTGAAAACACAAAGATAAATAAATAGATAAATAAACTGATGTGAGAAGACCCAGACCACATTGGGAGTCACCATTCCTGGGGCAGGGGATCCTGACCTGTATAAGATTGGAGAGCTCTATTTGAGAACAAGCAAGGATGCAGGTAAGCAAGCATGCATCCATTCTCTCTCTGCAGTGAACTGTGATGTGATGTGAGCAGCTGCCTTAAACAAGCTCTCACCCCTGAGCTTTCCTACACTGACAGATTGTAACCTCAGGTTGGGAGCTACATCAGCCCTTCCTCCCCTCAACTGATCTTCCTGAGGGTATTTTGTAACAGCCAACCTAAAGAAACTAGGACAGACATCTCTCTGCACCGGACTGCACATTTCACTATTTCTACACTTTATTTCATGGACCCTGGGCGTGGGAGTAGAGGCACATGTGTGAAGTTCAGAAGTGTCTACTGAAACAACTAAGTTTTCATCTATGTGCGTATGGGGTGCAGAGTAATTGAGAAAAGTCTTCAAGTTTCATTTTATTTTTTATCTCATTTGCTTGAGAGAGGATCGGTTGGTTAAGATAGTCTTTGACCTCAAGCAACAAAAAACGCCACAGCATGAGCTTAAATGAGTAAAGAGCTATTCTTCTCAGCCATGAAAAGAAGTCTGGAGGTTGGTGACAGAGTATTCATTTGTCTTCTCAGTGACGCTATCGAGAAACCAGGCTTTCTCCGTCCCTGCTCTGTCCTCTCTAGTGTGCGGGCTTTTATCTTGCTTGTCACCCTGGGTAAATCCCGTGCCACATTGACATCTGCAGCAGGAGGGAGGCAACAACGTCAATCATATCTGCCTTCTTCTTTAAGAAAATAAGGATTTCTGGTGTAGATCTTCATTTCTTATTGGAAAAAGACGGTGCCATATGATGTTCTGGTTTGCTCTCTATTGCTGTGATAAAATATTCCAACCAAAAGCAGTTAGGGAGGATGAAGGGGTTTATTTCAGCTGACAGTGTCCTAGTCCATCTTTGGAGCAAGTCAGGGCAAGAACTCACAGGAGTTGTTCTCAGCTGGCTTTCTTACACAGCATAGGCATATCTGCATAGGGATGGTGTTGCCTACAGCGGGCTGGACCCTCCCACACCAAACACAAGCTCTCACAGACATAGCCACAGACTGGTATGAAGGAGGCAATTCTTCAGCTGAGGTCACCTTTTCCAAGGTGACTCTAGATTGTGTCTCATTGATAATAAAAATTAGATAGGGTACATGACTCTGTTGGATCTGGCAAACTGAAGACCATACTATTTGAGTATATGTTTTCTTGAACAAGAATTTCCAAGAAAGTGAACAAAATGAGTAGGTAGCCAATAGCAGTATCATGTATCAGGAAGAAAATGCAAAATTTGAAAGCATAATTTTTAAAATTAGCTGTATAATCGAATGTAGAGTAAAACATGTAATAAAAGTACTCACCAATAAAATCCCAATGTCATATAAGTAATACATGATAAAATAGACATTTTTCACATTTCCAAATCATATTTGTTGCTGTGTTTGGTGAGGACATCTGGCACAATATGGATATTATGTTTAAAATGTATCTGATTACAAGCAATTTCACAGGATCATGTATGGACCATAGATGTCTTCATCTTTGCACACTCCAGCTTGTTCCATAGAAATTGTCCAGTTTTTCTTAGAGGATGCTCCCCTTTCTTCTTGTCACTCATTTTATCTAAGGTTATGATAAATGCAGGTGTGGTAAATGCAGGGCCCATGAACATCAACATTTTCAAAAAATGAAACCTAGTGCTTGTGTTTGTTTGTTTGTTTCCCCTTATTTACAGATGCCTAGTATGAGAAGTATTTTTTTTTAATATTAATATATAAATGTCTGTCTTGACAACAATGGCTTCATATTCTTGAGACATTGGCCAGAACAGGCACCATCCCCACTTATAAAAACTATTAAAGACATTTGGGTTGGGGAGATGGCGTGGTCAGTAAAGTGCTTGCCTTGTGAGCACAAAGACCCAGGCTCCATGCCCAGAACCTGCGTAGAATGCCAAGCATAGGAGCAGCACTTGAGTTCCCCGTGTTGGGGGAGCAGACACAGGAGGATCACTGCATCTCACTGGCCATCCGGGGTAGCCTCATACAGACAGACTCTAGGCCAATAAACTCCAAAAGTAAGGTGGACAGCATTCTGACACCCGAGGTTGTCCTCTATCTTGCACACACACACACACACACACACACACACACACACACACACACAATACATTTAAGCATTGGAGACTTAGCTCAAGACAGCTTGGCAGTTAAGAGCACCTGCTGGTCTTGGATCCAGGTTTGCCCCAGGACCCTTATGGTGGTTGATGACCCTCTATGACTCCAGTTCCAGGAGATCTGACACATGCCCTCTTTTGTCCTCAATAGGCTCCAGGTATACACGTAGTATACAGACACCCATATAGGGAAAACATTCATACACATGAGGTAGACACTTCATTAAAGAAAAAAAGATGGTATGTCACTTAGGAATGGACTTTGCCGCAAGTGACGAAACCCACAAATTACAGTGACTAAAACAAAAGGCCTATTTCTCGCTATGAAATCAGTCCACAGTTGTCCATGCATCTGGGCTTCTAATGCAATTTCACAGTGTTGTCAGGCTTTTCTCAGCATAGATCTTTTCCTTAGGGGCCCAAAGTGACTGCTTGGCACTAGCCATCACACCCACCTGCTGTACAGCAGAATGGAGTGAATGACACATTCCTAACAGTTCCTGGAACCTGCATGCGTGACACTCCCTATAAACCACTGGCTCCACATCTGGCTACACTTCGCTGCACAGGAAGCTGTGTAATAGTCGTGATACCATGTAGACACGTGACCAGTTAAATCTCAGGTGGTCTGTGACCAGGAAAGGATGGATAGGGGGTCAAATGGCTCTCGTGTTACACAAGACGGCTGACAACGTGTAATAAAGCCTTATCCCCTCCCATAGATGCTGGTATGTTCTGCCCTTGTTAACTAATTTATTTCTCATAACAGCCTTGTGGAGTGAGTGCTGCTAACTCTATTCTTCAGCTGAAAAAGAATGACATATTCTGAGAGATGATGCTGTTGTTTATACCCAGGACCTCACCCACCACAGCATCTCTTGCTCCGGGTGACCCTGAATAGGAGTGTAAATGCACAGGTCTGTGAGAGGCTGATGTAAGCCTATTACTTTGGGTAATTATATTTGCAAGGGGTTTTAAATCATTGATATTTATTTGCTAACACCCTGTGCTGGGAAGCAAGCCCTTCAAAGCTCTATGCGTAAATGAAGAGCTCTTCTGATTAGTCTTATTGGCTAAATATTCCCAGAGGGGCCCAGAATTCCCCAGGGATGGTTTCAAACGGCTGGCCATGGGGGGTGGGTACAGCTGCCTCTGGCTTTGTCTGCTGGGGAGCTGAGATGGTGCCAAGTGACCCCCACTCTTCTTCAAGGATCCTCTTTGAGTCCTGTAAACAAGAGAGGACAAATGGCCTTCATCACTAAAACTTTTTGGACAAGACATATGTAAGCAAAAGTGACATGTCCGGAACACACTATCATCATGCTTTTGCCCTGCTTCTTATCTGGTTCTACATCAGTGTTGTGGCACCAGTCGAGTCCTGAGCCACCTGGGATTGCTGTGCTGTGGATTTGTAAGTAGCTCGTGTAAACTGTGACTGCAATGTTTACTGTAATTACCTGTCCTGTAGATCTTTTGCCAAATAAAATACCAGGAAGGAATGTCAGAGAGATTTTCTAAGTATTGGGGCCTTATTTTTAATTCTCTTTTATCATTTCTTCAGACATAGTTCCTCTCCTAGAGACAAAGGGGCATTAGCTTTTGAAAGCCTGGTCCTGTGATCTAAGTCTCATATTGCCCTGCCCGCGGCCATTTTTCTTTGGCTGCATAGTGTATATCACTCATTGCAAGTTTACTTTATTCCCTTGGATTCATAGCTGATGCTCTGTGGACCATAAAATTTCAGCTGCAAAACCAGAACATCTCATTATTTCTGAAATATCAAGCTTGTATCTTCTTGATAAATAATTCCTACTAGTATAATGTATCAGACTAAAACATATTTTCTGAGGCCAGTGAGGTCAAAGCCGCAATCTTACCTTTTTTAATTTTTTTGCCCTGGAGACAGTGATTTCCATATACAGAGTGACCCCGGTTTGTGTTGAACATGGAGAATGAGGATGAAGCATGAAACGACACATATTGCTGTCAGAGATTGGAAATGAGGCCTGCTAACCTGTAGGCGCCCTCCAGACTAATCAGCCCTCCATTACCAGTGTATGCAGACGGCTGCCTGCCTCGCTCGGAGCCTGCTGGAATCTTCTTCCTCTTCTGCCTTCTTCTTCTTTTTTTTTTTTTAAAGAAAAAATAACACCACAGTCATCTATAAACATTACATTTTAATTCAATTCTTCCTTCCTTCCTTCCTTCCTTCCTTCCTTCCTTCCTTCCTTCCTTCCTGCCTTCCTGCCTTCCTGCCTTCCTTCTCTTACTCCTCTTGGGGGAAAAAGGCTGAGGCCAAGGGAACAAGAGAAGGAAATTCCCTCCTCCAACAACACAGTATCTCAGCCCCTGAATTCATCTGGCTTCCCTGAGGCCTGAAGAGTGGGTGTGACTGTCGGATTTTCTTTTGAATATCCATCAGTCAGCAGTGCTTAAACAGGTGTGAACCTTTCCCTCCTGCGGCTGACAAGTCACTCTGGAATTCAGCCACTTGCTGAAGTTGGCTTGCAGGAAGTTCTTCAAGGCACCGTGTCACCGGGGTTTTGTTTGTTGGACAGCGCCTGCCAAGTGGCCACATTGTGTATGTGGCGGTGGGGGTTGGGCGGCACCACAACATGGGACGGGGGCACAAATGGGGTATTTTTAAAAGCGAGTAATGTTTTTCCTGCTTCCTGAAGTCTCTTATACTACATAGAGAAAGAATCTGCTGGTGTTTTGCCAAAAGAAACATCTCTAGCTCAGGTCTGCATATGAATGACAGAACTGTATGTGTGTGTTTGTATATGTTTATATATGCCGATTTAATATCCATCAGAGGCACTCACAGCAGCTCAGCTCAGGTAACGTAAAGTCAGGTATTTCAACCACCCAGTATTCTCTGTTCACTGGAACCACCTTTCTGGTAACACTAACCATGTCAGGAAGGGTTGTGTTGGTCCTAGCTGAGAGTTCACTTTCCAAGTGAACATTGTAGGCGGGAAGAGCCCCAGTGAGCTCTATGGCTGAGGAACTTTGTGAGCTGTGAACCGTCCTTGCGTTTCTGTGCAAGCCTTTTCTGAAGAGGGATCAACAATATCCAGGCAGATAGGACTACTGTTTTTAAATACACATGTAAGTGCTGCTGTGATGACTGAAATTCCAAACCTCAGTGACATCATAGCATCTACAACACACAGGTAGAAAGAATGGAGTCGGATACATTTCAGAGGCAAACTCAGAAATGCTGAGCTGAGGAGACCTGGAATCAGTACTTTTTCAGTGGAGCCCTGTCTTAGAACCCAGGCAGCCTTGGTGTTTGGCTTCTATAATGTTTTTTTTTATTAAAACTACTTTAATGAGTTATTTTTTTATCTACAAAAAAGATATACACACAACGCGTGCAACTTGACTTTGAAGGTATGTTTGTGAATGTGTCACCAAAATCTAAGTTTTAAGTCTATTTATCACCTCCCAAAGGCTTCTTCTCCCTTCATTATCATTAGTTTGTGAGTGTGATACAAATACTTATGAGCACATCCCTCATCACGTATTTTTAAATTCAGAATGCAGTACTGTTTACTACAGTTATTGAAAGTGCCCAATGGGCCTCTGGGACTCCCGCCCCCAGCTCACTTCCCCTCCACGTTTCTCCCTCCTCCTTGTCCCCAGAAACCATTGCCATGTAAGTGGCGTCATGTAGCAATTGTCCTTCATGGTACCTTGTCTCACCTGACACAATGGCCTCTCTGGGTTTCTCCTTGGGTCACAAATGACAGGACTCCCTTCTAGAGGCCGGATGACATTGGATTGAATGTAATCATTATTTTCTCATCTGCTTGTCCATTGATGAACATTTGCTTCTATGTCTTGGCTGTAGTGAAAACTGTAGGAACTAACAAGAAAATGAATCTCTTTGCAGTGCTTTAAATTCTATTGAAGATACACACACACACTTACACACACACATATATATATATCCATATCCATAAACAAGCTTGCTAGATCATGCCTCATGTCCAACAGCTCTGTTTTTATTTTTGGAGGAACTAACCTCTGTGCGTTTTTCCCACGGTTAGGGCAGTCATATTTGCGTAACTAGTATTATTCTGCTTATCGACAGGCTACACCAGCTTGTTGAGAAATTCAAATTATAGAACTTTTACAGTTAAAGGTATAGATGCTCCTGGGAGGCAAGTTGGATCAAGTGTTGACCATGGTTCTGTTTTTCTGGTGTCATAGATATGCACATACAACACTAGATGGACGTCCTTATGTGTATGAGTCTGTGATAAATCCAGTGTAACAACAATACGAAAATCCCAGTTACCAACACTGAAATGTGTTACTCTGCTGGAACAGTGTTGTAAACCTGTATTAGGAAGCATGCTGATTGCCACAACATAGGCTTTTTAAGAAGTCTGGCCTGTCATATATGCCTTGTAGTATGTGGTCATTTAATTCTTCCACTGTTTTTCTTAACTATGTTGATTTCATAATACATTTGTTTATTTTCAAAATGAAAACACAAAGCAGTGAGTATTGCAGAGGCCTCCCCAGGCTTCCTACACTATGCATTAAGCATCTGAGGAGCCCAGACAGAGACATGATGCACTAGATCCATTAATGTTTGAGGCTAATGAAGAAAACAGCAGAGACATAAGCTGAGGGCTCAGACAGAATGTGGTCTAAGACAGCCACATACCGATACTATTAAATAGTTCACCATCACAGGTACAATGGCTGAGTTCAGCAAACACACAAATAAGTGTAAGAACAATTTTGTCCTTGAAGAGGACAAGATACCATTTCCTGGCTATGAGATCAGAGTTTAAGAATTTGATAAAAACACTTTTCTAGACAGTAACTTTCCCAGTTAACCTCAAACTTGCTGTTTCCTTTGCATTTAAAGAAGTTTAAAAGTTACAAACGTTTCATAGGGGAGACTTCAGGCTTATTTCCTTTTATACTCATGAACTACAAAATAACTTTTTGCAAACATTCATCCATTATCCAAACCAAGCTTCACCAGGTTTCAGGGCATGCATGATTCCCTGCCAACATGACGAAGCCACTCACTAGCCAACTGGCAGCACATAGTTTACTGCCAAAGTCAGGGTATCTCGGCCTGAAGGAGACCGTCAGATTGCCAAGAGTTTGTGTGTTCACTGCCACATCCCCACAGCACTGTTCGCCAGATTCTTCTCCCTGTATTGCACAATATTAATGTAAGTTCATTTTGACATCTTTTAAATTTTGTTTTTCACTTGAGAAATTTTTATTGAATATTTTCGGAAATGGCCTTGAATGCAAGTGTAGAATACTCAAAGAATTTACATATGTTCTGGTTTAGAGAAATTTTATTTTATTTTCCTCTCAAAGCATGTAGTATATTTCTAGGATTAATTTTATAAGAAAAGGCATATCTCCTAATAGCAGCCATAAAAAATATGTTATTTTTCCTTAGTAAGAGTTATTATTTTGAAGCATGTTCAGGAAATATATAAATAAAAAGATCATATGCAGATTGACATTTCACTCTAACAAGCTCGGTCACTGTATTAATAGGCCAGAAGGCATTGTGAACATGAGTGACTACTCATTTACATATACTTAAGACATCTGGGTGAAGTTGGTAAAAATGTGTTTCTATAGTTATATGTACAATGGGTTTAGCCATTTTACATGTGTAATTTCTAATTTTAATCATAATTTCCCCAACAAAGATTTCTGTGAACACATTTAAGAAAAGGCAGAAAGCACAGATAAAGCTTATGCATCTTACAATGTCTTTTAAACTATGAGCCAAGTTGCAAACTGAAGTCAGATCCTAGGTGTGAACATTCTACCTTGTCATAGCCTGCTTGGGTGACCACGACTGAACACGTTGAACGGGTGGTTTACAGACTCCCAAGTACCATGATTAAATCATTCACCACCATACCTGACTAGACAGCAATTTTTAAAAAATTGATGCTTCCTATGTGAACTAGTGTATTTATCCAATTTTGCTAAATGTTATAGATATGATTGCAAAAAATATGAGATATGAGATATCTAATTCTTTGTTTGTATCATTAACTCTGGAAGTCAGATCTTGTTATTGTCTCTAATGTGTTATCCATTCAATTATAACTTCTGGATGTGAGGGTGATCTGGCTGCAACACCTGTCCCCCCATTGATTGCCAAGGTTGATTTGGCTGGCTAGGAAGGTGAGCCTAAAAGTAAATAGTAATGCAATCTGTTCTATAACTATTTTTATCAGAATGCCACTTTTGTGTGGATTTTGTAACCCTTGTGATCAGGCCTTTTACCTTGACCAACCTGCCTGTGGCTTTCCATCTGCAAGCCTATGTGTTTACCCCTGTGCGGCCTATGCACTGGTCTCTGTGGATGTCCATTCCAGCTCGTGTGTTTCCATGCTCCAGCGTGGGCTTCCGTGCCTACCGACGTCTGCCTGCCAGCAGTATGTATGGTGGTCTGCAGTGGATTTTCTGTGTGACTCCTCATGTTCTCTTCACCCTCCCACTCTCTCACGATACCCTCTTTTCCTGAGGCCAGAGCTCCAACCTCACAGCCCTTCACACTCAGTTTTCTCTATCATTACCGTCTTATGGGGTTTGGGAGAGTCACAACAACTACTGATTTTATTAAATAAAATAAAGTTAAAAATAAAGGGCAAACACTTCACTCAGATTGGCTTCATCATTACCCACTCTTTCTGCTACAGTTCCCATCCAGGGTGTCTTAACACATTCAGTCCAGTCTCCTGAGGCCAGGTTAAGTATAACAGCTTCTCAGGTGTTCCTTGACCTTGACAGGTTTGAGAGTATTGATTATGTTACAGATGTCTCTCAGGTTGGATTTGCCTGATACCTTTTCCGTGGCTGGTCTGGGGTGATGTGTTTGTGAGACACTCGACTTAGGTGAAGTCCCTTTTCACCACTGTGATGTCTCAGTTTTGGGGTTGTGACAAATACCCTGAGCAGAACAGCTTAGGGGAGAAAGGGTTTGTTTGGCTCACAGTTCCCAGTCAGACCACTGTTAAGGTGCAGTTCAGGCTGAAGCAGAGAACAGTGAATTAACACCTGTGTGTTGGTCCTCATTTCCATCCCTCACTTCATTCAGTCCAGGACGGAGGTTGTGAATGGTTCTAGTACACTCCGCTGTGTTTTTCTACTCACTTAATCCTACTTCAAATAAAAATCCTTCATAGGAGACTGGAGCGCTGAGTCCTCAAGGGGATGTCTTCATCAATCCTCCCCCTCAGGGCTCAGAGAACTGAGGAAGAAGAGGAGGAAAGGAAACAGTGCCTTCCAGACACAGTAGGACTTCAAGGCACATGAACTCCAGGGACTGTGACAGCATGCACAGGGCTGCGCAGGACTGCACAGGTCCACGTCAGACTGTGTTTCAGCACTGATGGGGAAGTGGACACAAGCTCCATTCCTAACCCAGAAGCTAGCTCCACTTGACAGCTACTTGCAAAGGAAAAAGCAGTTTTTTCCAAGGGCGCCTTATTGAATATGCAAATCACACTTAAAGGCAGGCCCGATGACCATCGCAAAAAGAACTCATCAGTATTTTTGCAGATTTTTTTTTTTTTTTTTTTTTCTCATGTTGCTTTGTTTTGGGCAATTTTCTATTGTCTTTTACTTGTATATTATGGTTTCCAATTTTGTATTTGTACGGGATGTATGTGGTGTGTTTGTGTGTGTGTGTGGTGTGTGTATGTGTATGTGTGTATATGTGTGTGAGTGTGTGTGTATGTGTGTGAGTGTGTGTGTATGTATGTGTGTGTGTGTGTGTGTGTGTGTGTGTGTGTGTGTTTCTCTTGTGCTTTTTCTTTTTAAAACATTCTGGTTGGCTTTATTTGCATGTTTGTTTTCTAAAGAGAGAGAGGAAGAGGGTGTGGATCTAGATGGGTGAGGAGCTGGGGAGGAGATGACAGAGGGGAAACTGTGATCAGAATATATTGTATAAAAATTATTGTATAAAAATCCCTCAGACATAACCACAGGCCAAGTTAGTCTAGTCAGTCCTTCATAAAGCCCCCCCCAAATGATTTTATATTGTATCAAGATCAAAATTAAGCATCCTTTCTATTGAGAGCACCCAGAGTCAATGTGTTTTATCTTCATTGCCATGTGCCTCCATCACCTAGCTAAGCCCATCTATAATAGGTTTTTCTTTGGACAGCCAGGTCCCAAATAATGACACAAAGACTTTTTATTAATATGAAAGCATGGCCTTAGCTTAGGCGTGTTGACAACTAGCTCGTAAAACTTAAATTAACCCATTTATACTAATCTACATTCTACCACATGACTCATTGCCTCTCCTCAGTACCATATATCTGACTTCCTCCAAGTCTGAGTGGTGAATCTCCAGCCTCAGACTCTTTCTCATCGTTCCTCTCTCTTCCTGGAAGACCCTCCTAGCCTCTCACGCTTAGCTATTGGCCATTCAGCTCTTTATTAAACCAATCATAAGGTGCCTTAGGCAGGTGAGGTAAAACAGAGACACATCTTCACATAGCGTACAAAAAGATTATTCCAACACCTATCTTTACATAAAGCTGTACCATACACCCTCACATGCAATGTGGGTTCCTTACAACAGCATACCTCAATTCCTCCCTTACATATCACACAATAGTGTGCCATGTACTTACTCATATGCTGTGACTCCTCAATGTATTATTATTATTATTATTATTATTATTATTATTATTATTATTATTGATAATTTAAATAAACAGTTGTCTTTCAGGCAATAAGAATATGAAGAAATAACCTGCTATCCCAGTTTCCTTCCTAGTTCTCTGGTAAAAAGCATTTGGGGCAGGAAAGGGTTTGTTTGACTTACACTTCCAGGTCACAGGCCATCACTGAGAGACATTATAGTGTTGGTGACTGCAATGATACTGCTACCTGGGACAAAGGGCTTACTGCTGCTTGTTCAGAGAAGAATTGCCAGGACCATCATGTTACAAGAAAGCATTGACAAAGGTCAGTTTGGGAAAGTTTGGCAAGACAAATGGTGGAGAAAATTTGCTGTGAAGATTTTTTCTTCTAGGGAAGAATGTTCATGGTTCCGAGAGACATTTATCAGACTGTGATTGCTCCAAACCACAGAGAAGGCACACACACACAAAAAATGTCTGTAGGGAACCATGACCATGCCTAACAGCAACTTTGAAATCTTCAAAAAGATGACAGGACCCCACAATGATGATTCCACGTGAACTATGGTAAAACCATTAAGCTGATTAACACCATGGAAAGATCAACTCTGGACTACAAACTACTCAGGACAATTTTGAGATGGCTAGCTGAGATGATCCAGCCTGACAAGACTTGAACAAGGACTTGAGACAAGCCCTGCACTTTCTCATTATGCAGTGAATGGACAAATGATACAGGACTTGACAATTAACCCAAAAATTTTCTTTTCAGGATCCCCTAAAGATGCCTTCACCCCCAGAAAGCAGGAAGTAATTTTAAGGAAACAACGCCCACATTCCCAAGAGGTAAGATGAGAGGTTTTTGGTCATTCAATGAGTTTTGTATAGTGTCATTGTTTACAATGGTTGGTTACAAGTTGTTAATTGTTAATGGTCAGGAAAAAAGCTGAACATGGAGATTAGATTCAGAGGTTTTGTTTAATAAAAAGGAAAAAGAAAGAAGAGAATATAGATATGAGGTAGATCATTGACTCTACTCTGAGAAAAAGGATAAAGAAATAATAGGATAAATGGGTAGGTCATTGAATCTACTCTAAAAAAGAAAAAGGAGAAGATATAAAAATGACAAAAGGTAGATTACTGAATCTATTATGAAAAGAAAAAAAGAGATAATATAAATATTATAAGATTAAAAAGGTCAATTATTGAATCTACTTTTAAAAGGAACTACTTGTTTTACACAGAATAAGTAATGAAAATTTTTTGTCTGAGTTTATCAAATGTTACTGGACTGGACACTGTATATATGTATATATAATGGAGTTTTTTGTCTGAATTTGTCAAATGTTAATGGACTAGACATTGTTATTGTACTTCTTGACTGTATATGTATGTTGTATATACTTAGTGGATAGTTTTTCTTGTATTAGGTATAAGTTTTTTTTTAATTTTAGACAAAAAAAGGGGAGATGTGGTGGTATTGTGTTCCCCAAAATATTGTGCACCCTAATAAACTTATCTCGGGTCAGAGAACAGACAGCCACTAGATACAGAGGCTAAAAAATGGTGGCACTCACACCTTTAATCCCAGGAAGTGATGTCAGAAAGCAGAAAGGTATATAAGGTGTGAAAACCAGGAACTAGAAGCTTTAGGCTTGGTTAAGCTTTTAGGCTTTTGGGCAGGAGTTCAGCTGAGAGGCTCTTGGTCTGAGGAAACAGGATCAGCTGAGGAACTGGCAAGGTGAGGTGGTTGTGGCTTGTTCTGCTTCTCTGATCTTCCAGCATTCACCCCAATAACTGGCCTCAGGTTGTCTTTATTAATAAGAACTTTTACGATTCCTGATACACATGACAGAAATAAGAGGGGTCACAACTGGGAGGAAGAACGAAGTCAAAGACAGCTGTGCTTTCCCTTTTCCGGTCAATGGACATCTTGCTTCCTACATCTGGCTGGAAATGGCCATGGCTGGGGAGGGAGCTGGAGATGGACCTAATCATGCTTGGTTGTGTACATCTCTGCCTCTGTGAGAGTCTAACGTGTCCTCCTTTTCCTCTCTGGGTGGTGTCACAGATGAAAGGAGTGGATGGCATGGACAGGATGGCTCAGAACCTGGCAGTTCTGACTCTGGAAGGGAAAAAATAATCTGCTACTCTCCCTCAGCCCAATTCCATTATCTATCAGTTCCAGAGACAGAGGAGGTGAGACTGCATGTCTCTGAACATCCCCCCTCCCTCACCCACATGCCTCAAACACTGTGTGCCTTGAAAAGAAAGAGAAGATGTTGTCATCTCCATTCAAAAACAAATGAAACCAGCATGGGAAGTGAATAATTTTCTCAAATTTCATTCATACGTAATTAGTGCTAAATCTAAGGCTGTTTCTTTCTTTGGGTTTCTCTGGACGATGGAGTCGGTGTGCCACATCAGGGCAGAACCTCTATGGTTTATACCTGATGCATCTACAGCTCACCCTGGCCATGGTTCCCATTTGCTCCTTAGAATCATCTACAGGACTTTTAATAGTAGTGACACCCCCAAAACATAATGAGGTACATCATGTCTTACCCTTTAGGATATCTACTATCTAAAACACCAGAAAATAAAAAAAAAAATGTTGGCATGGATGTAGAGAAATCAGAATCCTGTGTACCACTGGTGGGAATGTCAAGTGGTACCACATTGTGGCGCATAGTATGGGGTGCCCTCAAAACATGAAAAATAGGATGTCCATGTGACCCCCTGACTCCACTTCTGAATTATACACTGAAACAGGGACTCAAACCGGTACTACTACACCCAGAGTCACTGCAGAATATATTCAGGACAATCAGATGGTGGGACCCAATCGAGCATCCATTGATAAATGAGTAAACAATACGTGGTATGTCCAGGCCACGGAATCTATCAGTGTTCTGAAGAAAGAAAATCAGGCAGATGTTTTAACATGTGGTTATCTTGAAGACATGGTGCTAGGGAGAACAATTTCATCATAAATGGAGAAATGCTATAGTCAGATTCCTAGACAGTAAAAACTAGAAGGCTAGTGTCAGGTCTGGGGAAGTGGGTTTGAAGTATCACTTTCAACGGGCATAGATGTTCAGTTTTGCAAAATGAAAAGAGCTCTAGGTGCGGATGTCGGTGATGGCTTTACACCACGTACGACTATTCTTAATGCCACTGAACTGGGCAGTTAAAAATGGTGAAGATGGGCTGGCAAGATGGCACAGTGGGTAAAGGATTTGCTGTACAGGACTCACACCCCAAGTTCTGTCCCTGGAACCCACGTAAAGGTGAGAGGGGAAAGCCAACTCTACAAACTGCCCTCTGTCCTGTACATGGACATGCATGTCCCAGCATACATATTACACACACAAAAAAACCCCCAGTAAATAACATTTTTTATATGTCAAAACTGGTTAAGATGATAGATGCTGTGTTATTTTTAGCCAACACACACACACACACACACACACACACACACACACACACACACACACATACCATCAGACTCCAAGAGCAGAATTGGACTAGGACTTCTGTGTTTTGCTAAAGCTCTGTGGCATTTTCCTGTGAGAAGGTTCATTCTAGAACAACTTGTCCCTCTCTGGCCCTACTCCATGGAAACATTTATCTTCTGTACCAAAATGTCAGTTGCTGGTTTGGAGCAACCTAAAAACAAAGCCACTGGCAACATCTCCTACGAATATTCTCTTGAGCATATTCTTGGGGGGTGGAGGTGGGGGAGAAGAAAAGAACCTTCTGTCTTGGGTTTGCTGACTAGAAAGACTCCTCTGTGTGCTCATTCTCTTCTCAAACAAACCTTGCCCTGAGTTCCGACCCAGGAAGAAAGCCCTGATATCTGCAGAAAGTAAAAGGACCCTGAGCTGCAATCAACAGAGGCCCCTGGGGGAACCAGGAGAACATACGATGCTGTATAAATTTCTGGTGCGCTTTCAGGCAGCATTGTCCGGAATTCTATGCAAAACACCAGGGGTGCCTGTGAATTGGAAGGTAGCTTGGATAATCATGGGCCTCCAGCCTCCTCACTATGATGATAAAGTTAGAATTAAAAAAAAAAAACAAAAAACTTACAGTCAGAGGAAGCGAGGGAATAAGGGAGAAGAGCTTCATGGAGTGCACCAGAGGATGGAGACAAAGATGTGAAGCTCCTGGGTGGACAGGCTGCTTTGGAACAATGAAGGGTGCACATCATTCGGCCAAGATATGGCATGGATTTACTGCGGGTCTTGGGGGGGGGGGGTTGGGGGGGAATGGGGACTCGTGGAGAGTTTGGGATCTTTGAAGTCTGGTATTTTTGCTGCTTATGCCTGGGGCAGGTCTCTTAGATCTCATTCTGCATACTGGCTGCCACTAAAAGAAGCTTGGGTACAGTCTGGGCAGGCGGCTCTCAATGATAATGCTCCTCACTCAGGCTGTTGCGTGCTTCATTGGAGCTGTTCTTAGTGCTTCTTCAGAGCTGCCTGCCAAACACCTTTCATTATTAAAGGGGTAAATTGCATAAACTCACCATACGAAATTTTAGCTAAATTGTTCTGTATGGTATATTTTATTTGTACTGAAATGTGATTTTTATTTGTATGTTAATAAATAAAGTTGCCTGGGGGTCAGAGCTAATAGAAGCTGGGTGGTGGTGGTGCACGCCTTTAATCCCAGCACTTGGGAGGTAGAGCTAGGCAGGATCTGTGTGTGTTCAAGGATACAGCCAGCATGGAGACACACGCCTTTAATCTCAATACCAACTATAGAAGTCCTGGAGGTCTGTACAGACAGGCAGTGACGAGGAGGTCATGTGGTTGGGTTTACAACCAATGAGAAGGCAGAACAGAAAGTCTATATAAAAGACAGACACACAGGAAGTAGGCCTCTTACAGAGAGGAAAGACAGCAGCAGCAGTGAAGGGTGAGAAAGGGTTTTTAGCTCTCAGCTATTGCTCTGACCTCTTGGGCTATTAACTGTCTTTGGCTCTGTGTTTCTTATTTAATAAGACTGTTCATCTACAGTTCTGTTTTTTGACAATTTCATACATTTTAATATAATGGATTTTAGTCTTATCCAACCCCATTTCCATCTCTGATCTCCAACCTCTCCCAGAACCCTTCAGCATGACTTTCCACCCTTGTCGTGTCTTCCTTTTGTGTGTGGTCCACTAAGTTTAGAGCTCATATGGAAGGGCGGGGTCATTTGCGGGAGGCAGGAGACAATTATTTTAAAAAGATAACAAATACTGGAAGATCATCCCCTCGTCATTGTTTTGCTGCGTTTCACTGCTGCACATGAACCAAGAACCCACTGCAGCAGCTGGAGCAACTTGAAGTTGACTAGTAGGACCAAAGAACTGAGATTAAAAACTGATTTAGTTCAAATGAATATATCTGTAAACAGCCAGGCACTGGAACCGAGAATGCAGACTTGGGACTTTCTGAAAGAAGAGAAAACTGCTGTGGATATCGCTCTATGTAAATAAAGTTCTGATTGGCCAGTGGCCAGGCAGGAAGTATAGGTGGGACAAGAGAGTAGAGAATTCTGGGAAGTAAAAGGCTGGAAGGAGACATCGCCAGCCGCCGCCAGGAAAAGCAACATGTAAAGACATTGGTAAGCCACACGCCATATGACAAAATATAGATTAACAAAAATGGGTTAATTTAAGATAGAAAAGGTAGATAACAAGCAGCCTGCCACGGCCATACAGTTTATAAGCAATATAAGTTTCTATGTGCTTTCTTGGTTGGGTCTGAGCGACTGTGGGACTGGCGGGTAAGAGAGATTTGTCCTGACTGTGGGCCAGGCAGGAAAATTCTAACTACAGAAAACTGTTCATGAAACTGATAACTGAGCGGATGGGGAGATGGCTCAGTTGGCAAAGTGCTTGCCACATAAGCCTGAGGACCTGAGTTCAATTCCAGGCACCCACATAAGAGCTAGGTGTGTTATGCTTTGTGGAATCGTGGTGTAGGGGATAAGAGGATTGGCAGATGCAGATGTCTAGGCTCAACAGCCAGACAGGAAAAAAAAAATGGTGGATGATGTCTGACTTCTAGCCTCCACACACATGCATCTACAAGTGCACCTGAATAATACACACACACACACACACACACACACACACACACACACACACACACTAGGGTGCAGGGAGAACTGATGACTGAGACCTCTTATCCAATGTGTTACCAGAAGAGTATTTTTTCCATTGCTAAATATTCCTCATACCAATATTTTAGGTTTGTATTAACAGAGCGCTTGGATTTGACTTGTAAGTACTCAGAGGCCAGTGATGGACAGGATAGCAGGGAAGGCTGGGGAAAGAATCCACTCAGCACAGTAGGGCCCATGCTTCTCCCAGTAGAGAAGCTTTGAATTTGATAGAGATCCCTCCTGGGAGCCAGAGCCAACATATGTGACTATTCCATAGTGGTCTTGAATGCTGCCACAACTTCGTGTCATTTCACTCAAAATTCAGAAGCCACGCCAGTCTCCTCTCTTGGACGGCTCCCATTTGACTTTAATTTTAAGAGTTTTGACTCTCCCAAACTGCCTAGGGTCAGCCCTGCTTGGGAATCTGGGGAACACTGGGCTATGAGCAGATGAAGCAACTGCCGGCTATGTGTCCGGCCCTGTCTCCTAGTCTCTTCCCCCCCAACCCCCAGGCAGCTCTCTGTGTTAATTTCCTTGCAGGATGCACAGAAATTACAATCACTGGCTGTTTGTGAGCAGCCTTTTGTGACCAATAATAACTCTAATGAGAGAAGAGAAAAGGGGAAAATGGGATGATTGAGGCTCCCTGCAAGGCCTTTGCTGAGACTAGAAAAGCAATACAAACACACAAAGCAGGGGCCTTCTCCACCCAGAATTCTGTGCCTGCATATTCACTGTCGCTAAGAGGTGAGCCTGTTCATCAGGCATCTGCTAGACCACAAAGACCACACCACTCACTCAAGGTGACATCCTAGTAAGTCAGGTGACTGCCTTCTGTATCATCCTGGAAGTCTTGTTTGTCAATGAGTGGGCTCTAGGAGACCTGCTACCTGACAGAACTCAGAAGGGAGCTGAGGTTCTTCAGGGAGCTCTGTCATCCTGGTTAACCCAGCAGACCCAAAGAGCTCCCCTGTATCTTTCTAGAAAGGCTAATGTTCCCATGCTCTAAAATCTTCCCCAGCCCCTGCTGACTGAGAGCTGCTGTTGGTGACCTTGAAGGACTCTGTAGGATCAACTTCACCTAACTGTACATTTGGGTGGTGAGTTTTCAGAGGGCTTTCCTCTTTAATTGTAAATGGTGAAGCAGCTTGGAACTCAGAGACCCCCAAAGTGTCTCTTGGACCAGAGTTCATTCCAAAACAAGAGAATAGAGAAATTTTAATTTTTCCATTAGTGCAATTACTTGGAATGCAGATATAAGAGAAAAATGAGAATGAAAAACAAAATTTCCTTTTCTTCTCTAAAAGAGTGGTTTTCAAGTTTATTTTTAAATGGTAGAAACCTTTAAAAAAATATTGATATCTGCTACCACAGATTGTATATCAGAAGTCTTTTTTCCTTTTTTTATGTTTTACTTTTTGTTTTTATTTATTTTAATTTTTGCATATGTGGGGGCCACTAATGCACACGTGTGTGCATGTGTGTGTGAACATGTGTTGTATGTGCATGTGTGTAGGCATCACTTTCCATTCTATTCACTGATACCAGGTCTCTCTATTAAAACCTGAGTTCACCTAATGTGACTAGTCCAGCTAGCCAGCTTGCTCTGGAGATATGTCTCTGCCTCCTGAGCACCACAATTGCAGATGTGTTAGCCATCACATTGACTCAGCATTTGTGTGGGTTCTGAGAATTGAACTCCAGTCCCACACTAATGTGACATGCACTTCAACCACCGTGCCATCTACTCAGACTCATCTTTTGTTTGGTTTTTGACCTGGAGTCTCATGTGGCCAGCCCAGACTGGCCTCTGCCTCACTGGGAGGATAAGGATGAAGATGACCTACAATTCCTGATCCTCCTACCTCTAATTCCCACATGCTGACATTACTGGTATATACCATCATACCCTATAAATGTGGTGCTGAGAGTAGAACCCAGGGGCTTGTGTGCACAAGGCAGGCATTGAACAAACTAAGCTACTGCCTCATAAGTGTGCATCAAAACTTTCTGTCTTGGGTTAACTCCACTCTACATCCCTAAAGCCCCTTGGAGACCACACCAATGCCAGCCAGAGGAATTCTATTTTGATATCATGCCTTTGAGTAGGAAAGACCTGGGACCTGTCCTTTGCTCTGCTATTACCTAAGCATGTGACCTCCTATAGAAATTAAAATAGGACAAAAAATATTGAAAAAGGTGCAGTAAATCTTTCCAAGGAAGAAGAAACCTCAACTCCATTTTTTTTTTCATTTGTGACTCTCTCAGATCAAATATTTTAACTGTTTCCAGAGTTTATACATCAGGCACCTCTCTATCTGTACAAGCTACAGACTTAGGAGGATTGCTTGGGAATGTCATTCTGTATGCTGTGGATATGTGTTGCTCTGTAAATAAAATGCTGATTGGCCAATAGCCGGGCAGGAAGTATAGGTGGGATAAACAGACAAGGAGAATACTGGGAGAGGAAGGGCAGAGTCAGGAGATGCCAGCACCACCAGGAGAAGCAAAATGTGAAAGTACTGGTAAGCCACAGCCACATGGCAACTTATAGATTAATAGAAATGGGTTAAGTTATAAGAGCTAGCTAGCAAGAAGCCTGAGCCATTAGGCCATACAGTTTGTAAGTAATATAAGCCTCCATGTGTTTATTTGTCTGAGCAGCTGTGGGATGGGTGGGACACAGAAAAACTTCTGACTACAGAGGATAAACTATGTTCTTGTTAATTCTGTTACCTTCATTTCATCCTAGGCTTTTATGGTAGTTAGAATGTGATTGGCCCCCATAAGCTCATAGGGAGTGGTGTTATTAGGAAGTGTGGTCTTTTTTGGTGTAGATGTGGCCTTCTTGGAGGAAGTATATCAATGTGTGGGGGCAGGCTTTGAGGTCCCTTATGCTCAAGCTGTGTCCATTGTGCACATAGACTCCTTTTGCTGTCTACAGATCAAGATATGGAACTCTCAGCTCCTTCTCTAGCACCTGTGGGCCTGCATGTTGTCATACCCCACCATGATGATAATGGACTGAACTTCTGAACTATAAGCCACTCAGTTAAATGTTTTCCTTTATCAGAGTTGCTGTGGTCATGCTGTTCCTTCACAGCAATAGAAACCCTAATCAAGACAGCTTTAAAAGCCCCTTTGCTTCTGCAAAGGTATCAGAGAAGCAATTAGGTAAGTGTCTCAGACAAAAGTTGTCAACTCATTTTCTTCCTGTGGTGACTCACACAAGAATGCTTGATTGCTAGGGAGTGGCACTGCCTGAGAGGGATTAGGAGGTGTGGCCTTGTTGGAGTAGGAAGTGTGTTGCTGGGGTTCAAATTTGAGGTGTCAACAGCTCAAGTCAAGTCCAGTGTCTTTCTCTCTCTTGCTGTTGCCTGCAGATCTGGGTATAGAACTCTCAGCTACCAAGTCAGCCTGCACACCACCATGCTTCCTGCCATGACAATGATGGACTAAACCTCTGAACTGTAAGCTGGCCCCAATGAAATGCTGTGTTTTATAAGAGTTGTCTTGGTCACAGTGTCTCTTCACAACAATGGAACACTGACTAAGGTCGTTCCTGTAAACACAATCTCATGTCACCTTCCCACAAAGCTAATTCTAAAGGATATCACATTTCTCCTAGAGTGGACACTATTGTCTTAGCACTTTTCTATTGCTGTGGTAAGACAATAATGACCAAGGCAATTCATAGAAGAAAGAGGTTTTTTTTAGGGATTACAGTTTCAGAGGGCAAGTCCATGAATACTGGTGGCGAACATGACAACAGCTAGGCAGGCATGGTGCTAGAGCAGTAGCTGAAAGCTTATAGCTTGATCCAAGAAGGGAGGAGGAAGAGAGAGAGAGAGAAAGATTGGAAATGATAAGTATCTTTTGAAACCTCAAAGTCCATTCCCCAGTGACAAAAGTCATCCATGCCTTCTAATCATTCTCAAACAATTGTACCAGCAGGGACCAAGCATTCAAACATATGAGCCTATGGAGTCCACTGTGTGGATTAATTCTATTGGCAGAAGAAATTTCAAAACAGCTTAGTATAAATTCTGTCATGTGGTTATTAGTGTTAACTCTAATGAAGATTTATAATGAAAAGGAGGAAGCTGAGCAAGGAAAGATACAAAATGTACAATTTGAGGAGGAAAGGAGCACCAAGAAGTGGGATGGAGCTAAGTTCTGTGTTCAAGGAGATAAATTGATTAAGAAATGGAATAAAGGGAATGGTGGTGACCTCTGGGCAAGATCCCACCCAGCTAAATTTCCAGCTTGTGAAAAGGAGTTAAAGAGAAGATTAGAGCAGGGTGTGGTGGGGCATGCCTTTAAGAGCAGTACTCCAGAGACAGAGGCTGGTGGATATCTGTCTTTGAGGCCTGCTTAGCCTTTAGGTCCAGTTCCAGGACAGCCAAGCTTAGGCAGTAAAGGAAACCATCAAAAACAGAAAGCTGGTGAAGATATAATTGAATGAGGGAGCCATGTTCTAGCCTCATCAAGCAGTAGAACTTGTCAGCTTCAGCCCCATGGTTCTGGCTTTAGAGTTAAAGACAGAAGAAACAGATTGTGAAATTTTCCTCCATACCTAAAGAAGGCTGCTGAAGCCAGGCATGTGTCAGGGGTGTCCCTGAATGGAGGCCTAGTAGAGAGGCTATTGCATGAAGCTGTGCAGTTGAAGCCTGGATTGCCTTGGAGACCCCAAGATGTTGGAGATGTCAGAGCCATGGGATACTTGCCAAGGAGAGCTACTAACAGGGAGTAGAAACAGCTCAAGAGAAACATGTGTGTTGCAATCAGTGAAGCTGAAAGAAGTTGGAGATCTGAAGAGCATTTTGACATCAGATATGGAGATACAGAGTTTGGCATTTGCCCAGATGGTTTCTGATCTTGCTTTGGTCCAGTATTTCCTCACTATGCTCCCTTTTCTATGTTTTGTAATGGGAATATATACTCTGTTCCATTATATGTTAGAAGTATGTGATCTGTTTTTTATTTTTATTTTGTAGGTGGTTACAGTTAAGAGATTGCATTAATCTCAGAAGAGACTGAACTTTAGACTTTTAAATAAGTTTGAAACTGTTATAGACTATAAGGACTTTTGAAGTTGGACTGATGTATTTTTGCATTATGATACAGCTACAAGCCTATGGGGCCAGGGAGTAGAACATAGTGGTTTGAAAGAAAATGGCCCTGATAGATACTACTGGGAGTTGTGGCTTCTTTGGAGTGGGTATGGCCTTATTGGAGGAAGTGTGTCACTCTGGGGGTCTTCTATGCTCAAGTTACTCCAAGTGTAGAACTTCCTGTTGTCATGGATCCAGATGTAGAATTCTCAGGTCTTTCTCCAGTATCATTTCTGCCTGCATGCTGCCATGTCCTGCCATGATGATAATGGACTAAACCATGTTTTTTCTTTGTAAGAGTTGCCATGGTCATGCTCATGGTTTCTCTTCACAGCAATAGAAACCCCGACTAAGACAACTTATCTTCCTAAATACATCAATACAAGCTGCTCAGTCTGTGTAATGTTCCTTGAACGTTCAGTTTCCCGTAGGTCCGTCTAGAGCTGAGGTTCTGTGAGGTTTCCCCCTTCCATGCTAGCATGTCTATTGGGTGTCATCCTTTTAATGGGACAATGACTGAGAGATTTCTACTCTCTGGATTGAGGACATGCCCATGAACCTTTTCATTATTATAGAACCCGTAGAAAGTTAGTTGAGAACTGTATGTACCTGTGCTTCATTAAGTAAAATAAAAACAGAAAGAAATAGAGGCTTGCAGTGTAAAGAGGCCCAGTCAAGCTACAAGATTTTCCTGTGGAGTAGGATCCAGTCTGGAGAGTTTCAGAGTAATTAGCAAATCCACAGACATGCAACTAGCTTGAGAACATGTCCCTCTCTATATGCCATGTTTGACTACAGACTATCCAGGTCATGCAGATCTACAAACATATAACTAGGCTGGTGAGTGTGTCCCTCTGTCTACCATTTTGACTATGGTCTATCAAGGCCATGCAGATCCACAGACACATAACCAGGCTGCTGAATGTATCCCTCTGTCTACCATGCAGTGGTGGCACACACCTTTAATCCTAGCACTCAGGAGGCAGAGATCTGTCTGGATCTCTGTAAGTTCAAAGCCACCCTGGAGTCCATGAAATTGATTCTGTCTAGGAGAGAAACAGAGCAAGGCAGTGGTGTCGCACACCTTTAATCCCAGTACTTAGGAGTCACACGCCTTTAATCCCAGCACTAGGAAGGAAGTGATGGCTGGGCTGAGAAAGGTATACAAGGCGTTAGGAGACAGGAACTAAGGCTTTTCAGCTAGAGCCTTTCAGCTGAGCTTTTTCAGCTGGACTCCCTTTCAGAGGACTCAGAGGCTTTCAGTCAGAGGCTTTGTAACTACTTCATCAGGATGTTTGCACGTTTTAGCTGGTCCCACATTCTGCTTCTTAGAAATGTTTGTTTAGTGTTACTCCTGGGCTGGGATTATTTTCCTTCTCTTTCTTGGTTTCATGCTTGCTCCTTGCACTGGGATCACCAGAATTAATTGCAGCCATACCTACACATTTCTTGGTGATGGGCAAAGAAAAGGCATGTGGAAGAATTGGTGTGAACCCCATATCTGCAAAGTACCTTGACCCCTTTCTTGGGGGAACCGTTTTATCAGATTTCCCTATTAGACCTAAAGAGCTGTGACTTTCAAATCTATATGTTATGTATATCCCAATGTATCTGAGATCCAAAAGTCTTTCTCTCAAATAGGTAAAAACATGTGACCTCTTGATGCCTGACATAGAAATCCAACATCCTTAAATAAAGTCTTCACAGATACTCACAGAGTAAAGCTGCCTGTTTTTGTTTGTTTTCAGAGGTGCTGAGACTGGAGTGCCCCTCCGGCATGGTCCTTTGCCCCAGCCTGAGCAGAGCTACATGGCCCTGGACATTTCAAACTGACACTCACCAAGGAGCCTTTGCTCTGAGGCTGTCCCCCAGGGGCATGGCCCGCCTTCTCATTTACTCACTTTCCAGGAGGCAGCCAAGAGCTCCTTATCTCAGGAGGCTTTCACTGGCTGTCACCATCTAGTCATCAAGGCACACACATACCTCTAAGTGGGTGTGCTCCTCAGAGCCCACAGCAGATGCTCAGGAAGTATAGTGTTCTTACTATATTCTATATTGTTTGACCAGGATCAACCTTTGGTGTGAGAGCCTATAAGAGTCTAGAATCAATTAGCATAGAGGTGGTTCTGGAGCTGGCTGCCAGGGTTCCAATTCCAGCTTTGCCACTAACTAGACACATGAGTTTGAATTAGCACCCCACCCCCTTACATTACATTATTATGAACAAAGGATAACTTGAAATGTCTACTTCATAAAGTCATTGTAAGGACGCAAAGTCATTGATAAAGGCAGCCATTGTTTCCTTAATATACGCATGCATTCCTATATATGTAGACACAAATATGACATCCACATTTGTATCACTTTGATTATTGAGTTCATACCCACCATAATTAACAGAATGCTCTTTTAAAAGGAAATGCTCAGAAAGCAAACTACTGACAACCAAGTATTATCATGATGTAGAGAGTTTTATCTTAACTGGGCAGCAAATCAAGCACTGCTCAAGGTTGGCTGCATTACCTTTCGTCCCATGTAACAAATGAGGAATTAGTGGAGAACCATTCCTCACGTAAGATGAAAACTCCCTCCAAGTGTGGGTAGGATCATAGTGCCAACTCTGAGGCTTGACATGGGTGCAGAATCAATGCCTGGATGTCTAATCTTCCCTCCTGGAAGCACAGTGAGTTTTAAGGGTGGGAATTGAGTAATGGGAGTATTTCTCTTACACCCTCAATTGCCAAAGACTAGTGGTCACTTCCCCCGCCCCGGGGACTGCAGTTTATTATCCTCAGGCTGAATCTCTTGTCGCTCAGTGTCTGGCAGGCCCGACCACTGCCACGCAAGTTCCACTCAGCAGTCGTTTATGAACATGCAGGTACTGAAAAAAAGAAAGAAAGCTGAGACTCTAAAAGTGCGTTTTCTAAATACCCACGCTGTGCGTTTTCTAAATACCCACGCTGTGCGTTTTCAGTACTGCAAAGACAGGTCTCCCCTCAAGCACAGTGTCCAAAATAATCCAGACCTTGTTAGTTTATTCCATTAAATTTGTTTTTGTTCTGAGTGTGAAAATAAACTCTCATGCAATACGACAACAGCAGTAACTACTTGGTTTTGTTTTTACTGAAAGCGGGGAGGTGGGGAGGGGGGTCAACTTTAATTTGAATACTAAACCATCCAGAATATCTAGCTGAAAACATGTTTTCATTATTTGCATTCTCAGGTTTGGCTTGTCGTGCTTTTGGCATATCTGCTGATATCATTTGCAATTTTTTTCATTTCATATATTAATATTTAATATTCTTTAAACATTGTTCAACCTTAATGGTTGTCTAATTCCTGTTTTTCATCCACAGAGAAGCTATTAATTTATGAGCATATAGGGCAATAAGTAATAATTTGCATGAATGCCTCGAACAGATATGCTTCCATAGGCCGCCCATGGCATAGACTCAGGAAGGCATGATACCATCTATTGGCTAGGCTCCAGTGAGCACCGCTGTACAAGAAGACAGGAAGAAAGTTTTTAATCCATAAAGTAGTCTTCTAAGTGAAAAGTCAACAGAGATGACAGGAGCCCATTTGTTTCTGCCCCTCTTTTATTTTGTGAGCGCTGCAGTTTGCTGTGGGGAGAGACAGGTGAAACAGCAAAAACATGGGGACTTCGAAGGAGGTGAGACCAGAGAGCATCCTTCCCTAGGTCTGGGATTTCATGTTTCTCCCCAAACGCCTTTTGACTAGATGCCTTGCCGAAACACTGCCAGCTGAGCTAATCTGAAATAAGGTCAATTGTGTTTTTGTTTTTGTTTTTGTTTTTGTTTAAAAAAATAAAAGAAAGAAAGAAAGAAAAAGAAAAAAAGAATGACTCAGGCCAGTGTTTAGCGATTTCTGTACAGCTGGCATCTGTTAATTCTCCATCCACCGGTAACGATACTTTGTGTTGTGTGAACGTGACCAAGGCAGTCGGTCAACACATCACCCGTGTTCAGCATCAGTCTGGGGAGGTAGAGGTACAGTGTCACAGTCAGAGGTGAGTGATGCTTTATATTTGAAAAGATATTCGTACAGTGTATTCGTTCACTGTATATTGTTCTCCGAGCAATCTCCTTTCTTCAATTCTCCACAAAGGCGTGGGTTTATTCTCCTCAGACCAGGAAGCCAGGCTGAAGGGAATCACCATTGTCTTTGCTAATGGCTCCAAGTATGACACTAACAGAGTCACTTCAGGACAGAGGCAGCTGTGACACTCCAAGGTAGGCGATTAAGGTAGTTGTCCCCACAATTTAGAAAAGTCAAACTAATTCATCCTCAATTATCTACATATTATCATCTTTTCAAGGAGCTATGTGATGGTTTAATTCTCTTTTTAGCATTTATTTCTCATCTTGAATGAACCTTAAAGTAATTGTGGAAACACATTAGGACTCTAATTTAGCGCCCACACCAATAACATCGCAGCTCAGGATCTCATGTTTGACATTCAGAAAACATTCCCAACAGAAGGACCAACTGTTTTAACTGGCCAGGAAGTTAAACTACAGTTCAGACTCTGTGAAACCTAAGGATCTGAATTTTAAATCACGCTCCTAAAAACATCATCCCTGCTTTCCTTTCCCCACGCTCAATACTATAGTGCCATGCCTTTGGGGTACACGTCCTCCTTATTAAATTACTGAAATAAAATTATCGGTGCTTAAGTTACGAATATTACAGCCTCACTATTTTAGGTGAGGGATTGTCTTATTGGCTTTTTGTTTGGCTAAAAGTTTGTATAAGCCAAGAAGGCATATTTGGATACAAATTTATTCATGGGTGAATTATATGTTGAACACAATCAACTGTGACATGACTCCTTCAGCCCAGTGCCGGCTTGTTAATAGAAGAGTTTTGTCGCTTCCCTGTCCCAGAAATAGCTGAATTTAAGGTTTATTAAAGATCTAGAGTTTTCTTATTGAAAATATAATTATTAGGTCATACTGATTGAGCAACATTTATATAAACAGTTTATTCTTTCTTCCTGTAAATAATAATTTTAAACAGCTTCCAGTGTTATCGGCTTTGGATGGCCTGAAATCAGCTCTTTGTGGTGCTAAGTCACTTGCGGGGAAGGCGATGAGGGGCTGGGGGCGGGGCTCAGCTCCTGTGTCTTTGTTTCACCCCTCACTGAGAGGATGGCTATGCTTGTGCTGAACACTGGTTGCAGCTTGGCGTTAGAATAAGAGGTGTTCGGATTCTTGGTGCCAAATAGACAATCAGAGGTGTCTTTTTTTCATAGAAGGGATAATGTAAATGGAACTAAGACCATCTCAGAGCATCATGTCCCTTCTACCTACAGACTAGAAGGTGGGCTCAGGTGGGCCAGCTAACTGTCCACAGGGCAAGAAGCAACTTGTAACCTGCAGCCTGTGTCACCTGTGAGGCCAGTGACCGTGACCTCAGGGGCAGTCACTGCCTGGAGCCTTTGGTGTGCCTGTGTTGGCTGAATGCTACAGCCTCCTGCTTACTTCTACACTATTTTTATTTTATTTATTGGTAAATTTTTAATAAGAATGATACCCAAGACATGTGAAGAAACACCAATAGTGCATATATGTGGTATAGTGACCAAGAGGCCATGATTATTTCCCTCAGTGCCAAAAGCACCAGGAGGATCCAAATTGAGTTTACAACTATTCCAAATAGATTAATACCAACCCAGGAGAACAATAAACACTTTATAATATTTTAGTAATTAATTGTGAATTATCAGTGCATATTCTTTAGAAGTACCTACATATACATTATTAATCTTGCCTGGAGAGATGAGCTCTTGTAGCAAAAAAAAAAAAAAAAAAAAAAAAAAAAAAAAAAAAAAATCAGCATTCCTTTCATAAAACATCAAACAGGATCTGCCTGTCTCTTCCCCCAAGCTGAGATTATAGACTATCACTACTATGCCTGGCTTTTTTTTCTGTGAGTTCCAGGATTCAAACTCAGGTCTTTATTCTTATGCAGCAAGTATTTCATCAAATAAACCATACCCTCAAAATTTTTGAGAGTGTGGATTAGTGTATTTATTTCTTCCTCATATGGTGAATTAATGACTTTTCTCGTTGCTGTGACCAAATACTGAATAGAAGCAATTTAAGAGTAAAGAGGTTTATTTGGCTCGTGGTTTGAAGTGATATGGTCCTTCCTGTCAGGGAAACCATGTCAGCAAGCAGCTCCACGGTGGCAGGAGCATATGATGGTTTTGTCCAGCCAGCACTGACCTTTTGAGAAGTGAATTCAAACTTCATCCCATGAGTCTTTCTGATTGGGACGTTCTGCCATTCCAGAACCTGGCAGCAGCCTCTTCCAGGCAAAGAGAATAAGAAGCGATAAGTTGGGAGGGAACAATGTAGAAGTGACATGGCTTCCCAGAATGTTCCAGACCCCCAAGTCCATTTCCTAACAAACCTGCTTCCAAATAGGAGCAGAAAGCCACAATACCATTCCAGTAGCATTTCCAGCAGCTGGCAGCTTCAGGAAGTGTGGGTTTTCTGGAAAACTGGAGACTTTCAAACACAACTGGGAAAGCTAAAAGCATCTTCCAAAATGAGAAAATTGCATGATTACACTTTCTCCCACTTCCCAAATGAGAAAACTGCTGGATCACACCTGATCACACCCAATTGCACCAGACCAAACCTGATCATATCTGATCGCACCCGATCACACCCCCTCCCCTTTTTTGGTTGTTGTTTAGCTGTTTTGTTTGTTTTAATTTTTTTTTTTTAATGCTACTGTGATCGTTTTCCTACTTTTGGCAAAAAGGAAAGGAAAAGAAATGAAATTCATACCAGGGAGGAAGCCATCACTCCATGCTTGGTTTGTGTAATGGGTTGGTTCCACAGGACACTTGTGCCTGCCCAGCATGCTATCACCTCCTTCAGGACAGACTACATAGGCAAGGCAGCACCACATGCTGGGCTTTGATTTACAAATCACTAAGAAGATACCAATGCTGAGCCTCTTCACCACAAGGTCAGACACCCATGGCACAAGCCCAACCCATGTCACCTTAAATACATGCTAAGTCAGAAACCCTTTCTATATTGGTACCTACTGGGAGAATATGTAACCAGTCGTCTGCTCCCACATAACTTTAAGAGTTATTTATTACAGGTAAAGCCTTAGATTCTAATGGTAAAAGAACATCCTCAAATTGCACCTGTTGAAATTAACTTCTTTTCTACAAAATTCAAATTATCAATGCCTTCAAGTCTAGAGTCTTGTAATCATCCAGAGCCAGACTGCACAGCAGAACCATCTGCCTGTTTATCATATTCAAGTTTCTCTCTCTCTCTCTCTCTCTCTCTCTCTCTCTCTCTCCCTCCCTCCCTCCCTCCCTCCCTCCCTCCCTCCCTCCTTCCTTCCTTCCTTCCTTCCTTCCTTCTTTCCTTTCTCTCTTTTTTTTTTCTTAACAGTAATTGCCAAGATAGAAAAGTTACAGAGAACTGGACCAGCACACAACATTCTCTGAATGAACACACAGCTCAGAGGAAACTTCAGGAAGACCTAAGTCTGATCATGTACCATTTGACTTACTAACCTCAAGTGATGAGATGGGTTCAAGGAATTTCTTTAAGCAATCAGAAGGCATGACCTAAGATCTGAAGAACTTCACAATATGAAGATGGACATTTTGAGAGGTCCAGCTTTCTGACACTCAGTATTTACTAAACAGGAAGCCTCCTGTGGCTTGTAGGGATTAGTGAGCCTCTGGCTTTTTCATGCCTTCTTGTTGTCATAAGATTTTGTTATGAAAAAATTAATTTATTATTATGAAAAATGATTTTATTTATTAAAGTACACAACGAACCATAAATTCAAATCCTGAGTGATTCATTGTTGATTTATAAAATGGCATTAATGACATAATTAATAATTTTAATATAAAAAACATGGCTGTCAGATGAGCACAACACCTAATCAATGGGAACAAATTGTTTTTTCTTACGTTTAATGATTCTCTTGAGAAGTGAACTAAGAAAACAACAGAGTCGATCAATGAGGAGGTTGCACACATCGTCTCTTTCATCAGAAGAACTGGAAACAAAGGTTTTCCTTATTGGGTAAATTTCAACCATTGGAAATCAATGTTTTCTACATAGAGGGAGGGAGGTGGATGCAGCAGGCTCTAATTTCTGTGTCATTAAATCCTGGCAGACCGGAATATTGCTTACCATGGCTTTTTGTGACTATTAAATACTTTGAAAATCAAGCCTAATGTATTCCTCTAAAATTCTGATTCCACCACCACTACCATGCTGGACATGGAACTCAGAGCTTCATGCTAGGCATGCACTCTACCACTGAGCCACACCCCACACCAATTCTAATCCTAAAAACCATGCCCTATACAACACGAAGCTCAAAGAGTCTAGGAGGCACCCCTGGAGTCTTTTTTTAACTTTCTTGTCTCCACTGCGGTCTTGGTCTTGGTAGGACTAAAGATGCTCTTCCAGATGTGCAGCTGACAGTGGAGGTGTGATTCCAGATGTGTGGCTGACAGTAGAAAAGGTGTGATGTAGACTCAGAGGTGCAGAGTAGGCTTAGAGCCTGAGTCCATGGCTGTGGAGGGCTCAGCGAGTTCTCAAGCCTTTTAGACCCAAGCCTGGGCAGACATGCCTTCAAGCTACCTTCAGGTTTGCCACTAACAAAGAGAGGGAGTTAAAAATGTGTAAAAAAATATTGCAGCAACAGATCACACCTGCTGCTCACATTCTGTCTAACTCACTGAACATGAGGATCCGGTCAGAGAGATGGCTCTGCAGGTGAACATGCTTACTATGCAATTTTGATGACCTGAGTTCAATCCTGGGAACCTACAGCTGGATGTGGTGGCATCCAACTGTGATCCCAGCACTCCTACCATGAAAGGAGGAGTGGAGACAGGAGAATGGCCCTCATGAATCAGTTGGCCTGGAGTATGCAGCTCATCACAAAAGCCTGGCTCCTGGGTATCGGAGGAAATAGTCAGTGCTCTTAGTTAGAGAGTTGTTGACTAAGTTATTGCCTAACTCTAGGGCTGGGATTGGGTGCTCATCTCCTCAATAAAAAGAGGCTAAATAAAGCTGTTAAGAATCAGTTCAGGGTGGCATGGGTGTGGGAGAGCTGGCCTTTGGTGGTATTGTATTCCCCAAAATATTGTGCACTCTAATAAACTTATCTGGGGTCAGAGAACAGAACAGCCACAATATTAAACATAGAGGTTAGATGGTGGTAGCACACACCTTTAATCCTAGCATTCCAGAGGCAGAGATCTGCCTGGATCTCTGTGAGTGCAAGACCACACTGAACACTTGCAAGCCAGGCTTGATGACTCATGCCTTTAATCCCAGGAAGAATGGCAGGAGGCAGAAAGGTATTTATGGCCTGAGGACGAGGAACTAGAGCCTGGTTTAGCTTTTAGGCTTTTAGCAGCAGTTCAGCTGAGATTGATTCTGGATGAGTACTCAGAGGCTTCCAGTCTGAGGAAACAGGATCAGCTGAGGAACTGGCTAGGTGAAGTGGCTGTGGCTTGTTCTGCTTCTCTGATCTTCCAGCATTCACCCCAATATCTGGCTCTGGGTTTGTTTTTATTAATAAGACCTTTTGAGATTCCTGCTATACTGGTCCCACCCCTTGCCTGGACAATGTGGGAGAGATGGCCTTTGTAGGCATGAGAGCAAGTAAAGTAGCCCAGCTCCTCCATAGAGGCTGCTGTACCTTGCCTGAGCAGCGCAATAGTGCTGGCACCGGTGGTGTGGGCTCTAGAGAGCCCACCCAAGGGCACAAATACGGGAGATTTGTTTGGGAGGGGGGATACTGTGTGACACTTCATAACTTCCATGGTGAGATTTTGTTTGTTTGTTTGTTTTCTTTGGGCGAGGGAGGTTGCAGGGGTAGAGGGCAGATATCGAGACTTGGGGAGATGAGTAGGATTGGGGTACATGATGTGAAATTCACAAAGAACCAATAAAAAGTTTTCTGATTTTTTTATATTACTCAAAATGGAAAAACAGAATCAGAGGCTACACCCCCAACATTCCAGAAAGCTTCAGGCTAAACAATGCTATTGAGATTTGAAAGTGAAATGTTTCCTAAAGACTCAGGTTTTGAATGTTTGGATTTCAAACTGTGGTATCCTTTTCGAAGGTCTAGAATCTTTGGAGGTGGAACCTAACATGTGGAAGTAGGTGGCTGGGAATGGGCTTTGGAAGGTAATGCCTGGCTTCTTTTGCCCATCCTGCTCTCTGATGCCTGGCCTGCCATGATGTGAACAGTCTCTGCCACACATGGCTACTGCCAGGCTTTCCCTATTACAACAGACTGGAAACAAAAACAAAAACAAAAAAGCAAACTGAAGGTATTTATGGTCTCTTTAGGACCATCTTCTGAGGCTGGGAGTGTAGCATATTCAGTGTTATTTTGGGTGTTTTGTTTTGTTTCGTTTTTCTAGAGATAAACAGCTAGTGACATCGAAGACAGGCATAGCAGAGGATAATTCTGATCATGTATTGGAGGCTGAGTATGCAGAGTAAGTTTGCAATGGGAAATATAACCACTGGGTGACTAGAATATTCCAAAAGCTGGCCAAGCTTTCTTTAGAAAGAAACTGAATGGTGCTTAGTAGCTGCACAGTTAGAGCTTGGAGAGTTGAATGATCTAACTGAATGGCCTGTTCATGCAGTGACGTGGGCATCCTCACAGGAAGTCTACCAGTTGTCAAAACACTGCTGCAGGGCCTTGAGTTTCATCAGCAACAGGAAAAGACATTTCTTGTGTAATTTATTACTTTATGAAGAGGGACAGGCAATAAAAGCAGTGAATGTCATCAAATAAATCAATTGTACAGTATGTTATGTTTTACTAGTTGGATTCTTTCCCACATAAAGATGTGTTGAAGTCCCCGTTAACTCCCAGGTCTTTGGAGTGGGAGCTTATCGGGAAATGGTGTCCGTAGATGCAGCAGTTGAGTCAAGATGAGGCTTTAGAGGGATGTGACAACTCTAACGAGCAAAGTGGTATGAGAAGGAGAGGTGGAGACCATAGACATGCAGCTACAGGCCAAGGGAGGTCAAGGATGCAGGGCCACCACAAGGAGCCTTCCAGAGGAAAGACATGGTTCCACCCAGAACTCCACAGGAAGCACAGTGGTGCTGACAGCTTGACTTGCATTTTTGCTCCCTCCAAAACTATGAGATAATAAATCTCTGTGTAATTCAGCTTGTGGTACATCACCCTGTTAGTCTTGGGGAGCTAATAGAGTTTGTGAACCGATGCCAGGGAGAAGATGAGCACAGGGCTGTGGCACAAAGCTGCAGTAAGCGGAAGTAACAAGGGTCAGTGAGAAAGAGTGAGGTGTGAGTTGAAAGAAGTGAGGGAGGGAGTAGTCCTTCCAGAGGTTCCTGGTGGAGTTCTAGGCTCATGAATGACAAATGTAGACTTCCTAGGTAGGAGCCAGCCATGAGAAGAGGCCCTTGTGAATGGAGCAGTGAAGAGAGCACGTCCATAGTGCAGAGTGAAGAGTGCACACGTCCACGGTGCAAAGAGTGAAGAGTGCACACGTCCACGGTGCACAGAGTGAAGAGTGCTCACGTCCATGGTGCACAGAGTGAAGAGTGCATACATCCATGGTGCAGAGTGAAGAGTGCTCATGTCCACAGTGCACACATCCATGGTGCACACAGCACGGGAGCTCAGTCCTGATGGTGTGAAGCAGAGCCCTGAGACGGGAAGACCTCACACTCTGAGCAGAGGGATGATGGAGCTTTCACGTACAGGATTCTTCTAGCCGCTTTTTGGAGAGCAGGTCTCTGAGGGGATGCTAGAGAGCGGCACTGTTGCAGGGATCTGACTGGACAGAGGGTGACTTCAGTATGTGCAGTGGTGCTGAAAGGGGAGGGGGGTTGTTGGGCTCTGCACAGGGCTGGAGAAAAGCAGTGTTCACAGGCAGTTTGCCTGTGGTTGTCCACACCTGTCACATGCTAAGATATCTCCACTACTTCTTAGGAAATGTTAAAGTCACCCAGAAAACTCTTCCTCTTGGGTGTTCCCTCTCCTGCAGGTTACACTGAGATATTTATTTCTCTCTCATGGAAAAAAATCTTGAGTCAATTGTAAGAATCACGTTGTGGTGTGGAGGGCCCCAAGACAGCTTGACCACACAGCCGCCATTACAGGCTTCGAGGCCCAGACACAGCTTCAGTGACAGGCAACACCCAGATCCAGGAAAAGCTTTAAGCTGATACACCCAGGGATGGGAAGTACCTGACATCCCAAACATTCCAACCATTAGATAAGGTGGCCAGATGCCCTTGAGTCTAGCACATACCTGTAGACAATTGCCAGCCAATTGGAGTCCTGAAACCTGGAAATCCCCTCACTACATCTCTGCTATGATAAAAACCCCACCCCACCTGAGCTCGGGGCTCTCTGCTCTCCCTGCTGCATGGGATAGACAGACCAAGCCCTGGAGCTTGAAAATAAAGGCTCTTTGCTTTTACAAATGGCATTCTGTCTCCACGGTGGTCTTTTGGGGGTCCCCTCAATCTGGGCATAACAGTGGCATATATTTTTAAGATAAAAATATGATGCATGATTTTTAAAATGCATGCATTACAGAGGAGAAAACTGAAAGCCTCTCTCTTTGTTCCCAGCTCCACAGCTTACTTACAGCCATTATTAAACAAAAACCTATAATCTGCATATGTAACATACATGCAGAGTATTCTAGTATTTATTCAACTGTGATTATATTGCTTTCCTTCTTATGTTCCCTTCCTCTAGTATGGATATGTTATGGTTTGAAATATAAAATGTTCTCCACGGACTCATTTGTTGAAGGCTTGATCCCTGGGTAGTACTGATACTTGGAAAGGTAAAGGATGTTTAGGAGGTAGGGCCTGCCTGCAGAAAGTTAGGCGTTGAGGGCTGTGTCCTCAGGTGTCTCTGTCTGTGTCTCTCTCTGTCTGTCTCTGTCTCTCTCCCTCCCTCTCTCCTCCACTTTTTCTCCTTCTTATCCACTGTGGAGTGAAGACACTTCTATAGCACATACCAACAGCACCAGGATGTTCTAGCCAAGGGCATGAGACCAAGCAGCCATGGGCGGAACCATCTATAGTTGTGAGCCAAATAAACCTACCTACATTGTTTCCATCAATTATTTCATCATGAGGAAAGCAATTTACACAGCAGCTAACTTAAACAATATTTCAGATCAATATTTACAAATCTACAGTGTCTTTTGTGATGGTTATTTAACACACTGCATGCATGTTTCATGATTTAATTATCCTGTCCCATGTTGAAGGAGAATTTTGAGACTTTACACAGACAGGTTTGATAGTTAAAAAGTGAACACACACACACACACACACACACACACACGAAGTGCTCAGTATCTACCTAGCACTGTTCTAAAGAACTTGTTTTCTCACATTTTAATAAGCAGAGACCATTATCATGCCAACTTTTTAGATTAGGACACTAAACCACAGAAGAATCACACGTGACTTGCTAAAGCTCACCTGCAACAAATCTAGCCCATTCTTCACAGCTTCTCTATGCCTTTTCACCTCGCATGACAAAATCCTACAAGCAAAATTGTTGCATGTATGAGTGTGTGTTAAGTTCTACTGGAATTCTGCCTGCCAGCGTTACTATCCATCTATTATGAGTCATATGTGAAGGCTTCTTTACACACATTCTTAATAACATTGAGAGCAATCAGATGTTTTCATCTCTGTAAGCTGACAGGCTCAGAATGCAATCTCATCTCTGTTTTGACTTTCCTATCTTTAATTCTGAGTGAAGCTGGACAGTTCCTCATGTTAACTGTGTGTGTACGCCCTGTTCAAGGCCTTTGTTCAGTTTCTTTTGGCTTGTTATCATTGTCTTTCTTTTAGGTTAACTTGTAAGTGCTCTCTCTATGTTGATGAGATCATCCTTCAGTCATATACCCTGGACCTAGATTTCCTTTGCTCTCTTGGATTTCTTTTATCTATGTGAACATATTTTTACCTCATAATTGTTATTTGTGTGCATAAACATGTATGTGCATATTCATGTATGTGAGCTTGGTGCACACATATTGTCACATGCACGTGGAGATCAGAGAACAACCTTGGATGTCAGACTTCATCATCTACCTGTGTGAGACAGGATCTTTCATTGTTTGTTGCTAAGAATGCAAGGCTAGCTGGCCTGTGAGAATGTGGGATTTTCCTAGCTCTGTCTCCAATCTTACTGTAGACATGCTGAGGTTACAGACATGTTTCCACATCCAGCGTTACCTGTGTCCTGGGGATCTGAACTCAAGTGCTCACACTTACACAGCAAACCTTTCACCCACAAAGCCACCTCTCCAGCCCTATACTGTAGTCCTGATTCTTCCTAATTCTTTTGCTGAGAACTAAAAGATGTTATTCTCCTTGTATCAGGAGCACTGAACTGAAACACCAACTTCAGTCACATTTTTGAAAGGAGTATCACTCTGAATCAGCTGCTTATTTATTCCATATAAGACTGGAGGGAAGGCTTGGCAGGTAGGAGCACTAACTCTTTTTCCTTCTGGTTCCAGGTTCGATTCCCAGCACCTACCCAGTAGCTCACAACCATCCTTAACTCTAGCTCCAGGAGATCTCAGACCCTCTTCTGACCTACACAGGCACCAGACACACATGTGGTTTGCACACATACATGTACATGCACATCAATAAATTAAAAAAAAATCCCTTGCTATTTTTGGAGATCTATGTCCAAAATGAGTTTAGTGGATTCACATCCCATTAAAATACTATATTCTCAGTTAGCACAGTCATTCTCCTCCTCCTCTTCTCCCTGACCTGCTTCTTGGCCACTATAATATGAGCTGTACTATTCACCTTCCCCACACTGGTGGCCTGAAACCATGAGCAAAATGAGTCCTGATGTATGTAAAATCGGCACCCACAGACACTCCTTTGTGGTCACTGTTGGTGTTACTTCTGACAGTGGTTAGCCTGGGTTATAGTGAGAGCTGAGAGAGAGAGAAAAATCTTAACAAAACATTTGAAAAGTTTACATTTTGATCAGAAACACCTGAGTAAAGTTGGAGATAAAGGAAGGAGTGGTTTCTGAAGAGATTTGTAACATTAAAAATAAGCCAAGTACATTGCAGCAGGGCAATAGGAAGGATACCTTAAGGATATCTCAGGAATTGGTCAACACCTACCTACCACACTGTGGTCAACAAACAGTATAAAGACAAAACCCACTGGAAGACTAAAAGAAAACACCTCCAGGGAACCCTACCAGCATGGAGCCATCTAGAAGTCATTTGTCCAGGATTCATTTCACCATCCACAGCCATTAGGACACTCACAGGCCACTGCAAGATGGTCCAAGGAACTTAACTATTGCTGGAACAGATCTTGGTACATCCACAGGTACTGGTTTCATAGACATGAAGAATAAAAGAGTTACAGGGTCATAGAGGCTTCTGCCAGACTTCAGAGGAAAGCCTGGGAGGTAAGAAATCTGTAACAGGATTAGAATTCCTACAGAGATCCCCAGAGGGGGTGCTGCTGCATGAGGACACAACAAGCCCAAGATACAATAGAGGCCAAAGGATGTTGGTGACCAAGGAATGTGGAGCATCTGCAGAGGAGAACCACAGGTGATGAGTAGAGCCAGCCCAAGAAGGAGACCATGTGGCTGCAGCTGGCAGTGTCCTAGGGACAGGACTGTCCAAGCCCGCTACAGACCAAATTATGATGCCTTGTGCTCTGGACTGTGAACATGAAGTGACATTCAAGATTTAATGTTTACTCTGTTCAACTGTGGTCTTGCTTCAGTCGGCCTTTCTTCCCATTCCCCACTCCCCTCTTTTGGCATAGACCATTTATTTCCTGCATGCTATTGAATTTTTAATTTTTTTGTTTTATTTTATATATCTGTTTTGTGTGCATGTATGTATTATACCATGTGCATCAGTGTCTGCGACAGTCAGAAGATGGTGTCAGATTCCCTAGAATTGGTGATGCAGATCTCTGTGAGCCCTCATGTGGGTGCTGAGAACTGAGCCCAGGTCTGTTGTGGGAACAGACAGTGCCCTCTACACCTGAGTTGTCTCTCCAGCCCCACAGCATCAAATATTAAAGCATCTAATTTTATTTTTTATTTTACAGGGAGGGGCTCACAGAGAAGAGTTTGACTTTAGTCTCAAGAAACATTTGTATTTTAATAGTAAAGGAAATATTAAGAATTGGGGGACTTTCAAAGATGAATTGAACATGCTTTTCATTATGAAATAGATATGAGCCTTTTGCAAGTCAGAGATAGTCTGTGACGGTGTAAGGAAATATTTTGGGGTGTCAGATGGACAAGAGGTGTGCTTGGAGCTGGGCATGGTGGCACACACACTTGGGAGGCAGAGGTAGGCAGATCTCTGTGAGTTTGAGGCCAACCTAATCTACAGAGCAAGTTCCAGGACAGACTCCAAAGCTACACAGAGATGTGCTTGGGTGCATGTTAAGCTTGTTTAGAGGCACCCAAGAGATGGCAAAATGCACACTGAATCTATCTTTGATGGCATTTCTAGAGAGGACTAAATACGGGCAGTGGGGGGGGGGGGACTCACCATGCCGGAAAATGGAGGGTAACATGTTATCATCAGCTACAAAGTAAAATTGATATTGCCCAATCAGAACAATTGGAAGAAAATATGGAATTTAGTAAGGTGGAAATGTAAACTCTGCTATGAGCCTTCAAGCTGTCTAAATGGCCAGAGGGTGAGAGAAGCTGAAGCCACTGGGGTTCAAAGACGTTTGTTTGGGGAGTTTAATTGAATGGACATTGCAATTCTGGCCACTAGACAGAATTACCAGAAAAGTTAATGGGATCTTGAATTACATTAGTAGGAACAGTTTGTCTAGAATAAAAACAGCACCGGCCCCAGATATATGCTTTGCTGGTATGCCTACCGTGACTGTGTCTTCCCTGAGTGTCATGTTTTAAGAGATATATTGGCAAAATGAAGTTCCTCCAGGAATGAAAAACAGATCATTGTTCTATTAAATTAACTCTGTTGGAGGAATGATCAACTTCAGGTATTTAGCTGAGCATTAGGTAGAGGTTTGCTGATATTTAAGTAGCCACAGAGGGTGAAACTCCAACAAGTGGATTGAATTATAAAGGAAGAATTGTAATCCATTTTTTTTTTTAAGGCTAACTAATATGTGCATCTACCTAGCAGCTGACTGGTGGCTTTGTGAGAGAGTGAAATTTCCATTATGGAGACAGTCAAGCTGAGGTTCAAGAGTGTTGTAGGTAGAGTTAAGCATGGATTGAGCTCAGGTAAGTAGTGATGGGGGTTGTCATGTGCAACTTACATGGGGTCTGCAGCTTCAGTGAGCCTTGGTATGATGCCCCTTTCAAGAACTGGCTGCTTATTGGGCATCGGTTGAGTCGGCGGAAGGTAGGAGGGAGCTTCATCCAATGATAGGCGTGTACCTGTGTCTTCCAAGCAAAGATCGTCTATCATGTCTGTTAATATGGGAAGAGAGAGGGAAAACAAGCAAACAATCGCGTTTTCCTCTAAGTGCTGAGATCCTAAGTGTTGATCTGGGAAAGCTGACCCGGCTTCGTTTGAGAAGAAGTGGCCCCCGGCAGGGAAGAAACAGCTAGAATCTAGGGTGAAGAGTAGTTTGGCCCCAAGTGGAAGTGGAGCCTGGGTGGTAAACAAACCAAAGGAAGGTGAAGGACTTGGGAGGGTGTGGACAGGGGAGGGGGGTAGGGTGGAGGGCAGGGTGCTACATGGGAGACAGCAGAAGACTAGCTTTTGGAAGCATAAATCCAATCAAACCAAGATCTCTCCTGGTGTTAAGCCAGATTCCCTTAGCATCACCCCACCCCCCACTACCAGCACCAAACTTGCCAGTCCCTGAACACAGGGTCACAGGCCTCTTCCTCTGAAGCACCATCTCCTCCCCTGTTGACCTTGCTCATCAGTCTTCCTCATGACATGGAGTAAACAGCTTCTGATCAGATATCTTCTCCAGACAGATGCAGGCATTTGTCATCTGTGCTCCAGTGGCATCCTTTACAGAACGAGTGCTTTCCTAAATTATATTCACATGTCTGCCTCTCCCAAAATGAGGAACCATGATTTTTCTATCGTCAGTGTTTTAAGTGAGCCAGGTTAATTTACAGATCAATAGTTGTATGGTGAGTGAATAGTACTGATGATTTGAATGAGAAATATTCCCTGTAAGCTCATGTGTTTGGAAACTTGATCTCTGGTTGCTGGAACCATGTCACTGGGGGTGGGGTGGAGGTTGTTGCTTTGCCCCTTTTTCCTATTCACTTGCTCTGTTTCCTATGTGTGGATGAAATCTGATTGGCTAGCTTCTTGGATCTGCCACCATGCCTTCCCAATCATGATGGACTCTATCCCTCTGGATCTATGAGCCAAAATAAACTCCTCCTCGAGTTGTTTTTGATCATGGGGTTTAATCACAACAGGAAAGTAGCTAATTTATATGCATAGAAGGATGAATGAGGTACCAAGGCAGTGAATGGCAGTTAACTGAGGTCATACTGTGGATGCAAATGTCCTCTTCTTTTGACTAATCTTTGAGCCCTCCAGGGGACTGAGTAATCCCAGTGGTAGAGGTTGAGACATTTCTGGGACAGAGAATCAAACATACAACTGTAAAGAATATCGCATTTTCCACGAGTCCCTGGCACCGTATTTTGTCTAATAAATATGATGATTGACACTAAACACACATCACAGGCATGAGCAGATGTAAGAATGAGTACACGAAAGCCCCTTTTTTTCAAGTGCACATCATTTTTCTGATTCCAAATGTCCACAATTGTGTGGCCCAGTCCCACTCACACAGAGGAGTCTGGCTTCACCTCTCCCAAGGACATCCTTTTCCTCTGGTCAGTCTGAGGAAACAGCCACTTCTCCCTGCCCTCCCAGCCTACTGACCACCAGGCCAGCCCATTCATTCAATTGTTCCAAGGGTCTTGTCTTTCTTTCTCACGGCTACTCCATCACTCACAGCGACTGGAATGGGGGAGCTGCTATTCAGGACAGGATACATTCCTTAGGATTCCCTAGGGAAGTTTAAATCAAATTCCCCCCAATTCACCCTGTCTTCAGGCTTTTTCTACTGACTGAGGCTTCTGGTACCCCCGCCATTCTGCTCCTTCCTAGCTCCTGCTAGAGTGTCCCTTCCCCCGGGAGACCGCAGCTCCTACTATTTGAAACCTACCACAGCAACCTGTTTGGTGCTAGAGTCATACCAGGCGCAATTAATGTGTCACTTGAGTTAGAGGAGGTGTTTTGCATGGCTTGACATGACCCATCTTAGAAAAATGACCTCCAGATCCTTTGAAAACTTCTTAATGTGCCTTTCTTGAGTAAGAGGAAGGAGGAGAGAGTTGATACTTTCTATTCTAACCAATCGGTGTTAAAGAAAAGAACTAGATTTTCAGGAATTAAAACCATCCATTCCTAAAATAACCCCCTTCAGCCATTATTTTTCAGTACAATCCTATTATTTACCCTCTCTCCTTCCCAGAAACATGGACGATGGGACTGTTTTTAACCTGGTTGCTGGTTGAGTCTTTCTTACTGGGGGCTGAGCTCAGGGCTACAGTTGGATTGATCTCGGCATCAGAGAGCGGAGACACAAGGAAAGCTAATAACCCACCTTTCAGAAATGTGGAGCCTAGCATGTAAATGTCGTTTGCCTCTCTGTAGGGCAGTGAGTGTGTGTAGAGGCTAGGGAACCAGAAGGGCCCCAGACAGGCAGGAAGAGGAACAGGCTGAGTAACAACAGAACCTTGGCCTGGGAGCAGAAGGGGCCTGAGAGCAGAAGGGGCCTGGGGTAGAAGGTTCTGCGCAGTCTCCCTGGAAGCTGGAGAGGAGGAAGAAGGTCATGGGAGGTCAGCTGAATCAAGATACATATGAAAATGCTGTAGGAAAGCCTGCTACTTCGTATGCGAATTAAATTTTTAACTGAAAAACAAAAAAAAAGTCATTTTTGATACTGAGAAACATGGGCTGTTATCAGCCAGCAGGGAAATCTTCCCCTTTCTGTGCTCCACACTCTTCCAGGCTCTGCTCTTCTCAAAGGTGAAGAACAGAGACTCAAACATTAGCCGTGTAAAAAGATAGCAGATATCTGGGAAAGGGATTATGGTACAAGAGGACGGAGTAACTCCCAGCACCGAAAGACAGGGCTTCTGGGAATCAGTTACCCTGAGCCCACAGTGATCTTCTTACATCAAAAGCCCTTTCAGGAGCAGCAACTTACCTGCCCTGCAGACTCTCTCCACCAGAGGATAATGTGATCATCAATACAATATCCTCTCTTTTGTGAGCACTGTAGAGAAAGCTCAGGCGAGTCGTGACTCTGGGATTAAATGTCATTTTAAACAATACCTCGAAACCATAATGCAATCTTACTCCCGAAATTCGAAATATGTGCTGCGGCGTGAACACACCTGGGTCTCCTGGTCGCTAACAGAATGAATCTGGGTTTCTTTTCCTTTACTTTCTCGCTCGTGGCTTGGCTGACTGAGTCGCCAATCAGTTGAGTTTAGCCTTCTTTTCTGCTTTGTTTCTGGGTCTGGTATTTGTTTGTGCTTTATCTTTTCCCTACCTGCTAATAAAAAGAGTAAACCAGCCTGCCTGTGAGAGCATTGACTGCAGAAGAATGCGGGATTGTGTTGCAAAGGAGCCGGGGCCTGTAATGCTATCACTCAGCAGGACTGGGTCCCATCAGAAGGCGCATGGTGTGCCATGACGTAGCCGGTCTCCGACCACAAAGGCAGACTTTTCTCTGTGAATTAGACAAACCACACAAAAGGCAACAATGGCTAGCATAAACACCATTTAATACTATTCACAGGCTATTGAAGAGATGGGCGTTGACGAGAATCGCAGCAAAGCCGGGACATTGTCGTCAGATGAAAAGAGCACTAATGAACAGGAAGCAGCGTATGAGCAGGCTGACAGTAACCATATAACAGCGGGATTGTGGGCTGGCATTTACCCCAAGGGTCTTTACAGTCAGAAATAAAGAGGAACCAAAGCATAAGGAGTCCTCTTTGTGAGCACTTAGGCCCATGAAGCGACACCAGCACCTCTGCCATTGTCTCTCCAAGACTCCTCTGTGCTTCGGAGCGTCATGAAAAGGAAACATTCGGGGCGTGCTTGCTTGTGGGATTCTCTGTCACCCACTGGAAACCCATCCAGAGAAACAGGGAAGTTTTCACCACAAAACGAGTCATTATATAAGCTTTCGCCTCGATTTTAAAACAGGAAGCCTTTACCTTCAGCTAGATTAGTCAAGCATTCGGTATTTCAGGCAGCCAGGGACTCCTCCTTTTTCACTGGATAGAAGAAAATTAAGAAAGCCTCTGGACCTGTAATGCCTGTCTTTAAAATGTGTATCCCCCAATCCAGTAAAAGCAAATTTGTACGAACATGGTTGAAGTGGGAGTTTACAGTATTAATATTTTGTTTTTGAAACAAAGCTTTAGTGGTAAGCACTCTTTGATGTACACTTAAGATGGATGTGCTTAAAGGCTTAATGTACACACCAAATCGATTAAGGGAGGTTAGTGAGGAAAATAGCGGGAGAGTTTATGAGCTAAGACAAACCCTAGAATGCCCTGGAATGTCACTTTTCTGGGGAAGAAATGAATACCAGGGAGTTAGTGACCAGTCATACTCATATAATAGTAATGATAGCCAAGGCTAGAACCAGACTCTTTGTCCATGCCTTCTTACTCTTTTTTACTATAAATACTTTTAGTTTAAACATAAAAGTAATCACTTTGAGGGTTAGCAAGATGGTTCAGTGGTTAAGAGTCCTTGCTGTTCTTTCAGAGGACCCAAGTTCAGTTCCTAGCACCTGCACCTACATGGTGGCTCCTAACTCTAACTTCAGTTCCAGAGGATCCTATGCCGTCTTCTGGACACACACACACACACACACACACACACACACACACACACCACACACATAGGCAAACACTCATATATATATATATATATATGTATATATGTATATATATATATATGTATATATGTATATATGTATATATACATATATATATATATATATAAATGATCTCTTTTAAAAAGAAACAATTAGTTTCAGTAAAAAAGTAACTGTCTGATTGTTTAGCCTTTGAACCTTGAGTGGCCACCTGCCTTCCAAGAGCCTCTATTTTAATGACTGTACAATGGGCTATCCTACTTACAAGCTTGCTGAGAGAAGTTAAATGAATGATCTAAATAAGTGTTTGCTCTTCTTCTTATCTGATTGTGAAATATCAGAGGGTTTTAAACACCATGACTTCAGTATTGGTGAAATTATTAAGGATACTCCATGAAGTTAAAAGGGAGGTCTATTTTGTGGGGTAACTTACAAATGAAGGGATAGGTAACAAGGTCTGGCAAAGGTATGGCACAGTCTGGCGGTGTTCTCTGGAGAACTCTGCTCGGTCTACCTCCAGTGTCCAGGGTCTGCACCAAGAGATCCTTCTCATTTGGATTCTGGGTCTTCAGCGTCCTCTCTCAGCCCCGCCTTGTAGGCGTGACCGTTACCGAAGCCTCAATGGGAGTTGGAACTTCCAGGCCAATGCTGTAATGGCTAACCACTACTCACTACTACTGAGTTCTAGGACCCTGGGAAACATCTGTGGAATTTTCAGCTCTAACAGCAAGTGAGAGATTTGTACACCAAAGAGAATTGGGTGGGATGGAAACCCACACACAAACTGTAACAGTTCTGGGGTTTCTTCAGGGGTTTCTTCCTGCAAAGCACAGATCCTTTCCCTGGAGGCAATGGTAATTAGTGCCCCTTAAGCTCTTCAAATGTCTCAGCATGGGTAGCACAGCTTACTGTGCCTGCCTGGACAGCAAACCTAGGGCTGGGGCTCTGCACACTTCGTTTTCCTTTTCCTCAGGTAGCAATTTTCTCACGTCCCAGTGTGGTTTTCAAAAATGAAGCTTAGGGAGGTCTGTTCCCAAATATCACAATTTCGTAGGTCTCATGGGTGTGGAGGGGCAGAAAACAGTCTTTTTAAAAGATACCTCTCCCTTCTGAGCAATCCAAAGATTACACTTGGAGGGGAATTAGATGCCTCTCCACTCTTCTGAATCACCTCCTGATGGATCCATCTGACTCTCTTTTGTACAGAGGTCACTGGTGGCCACCCAGCCTGCTTTTGGGCAACAGACAGAGGGACCCTTTTAGATCAATGAAAATTAACTAGAAGAAGTGGAAACCGCTGAAACCAAACCCAGCCGACTGTCCTGAAACCCCACATTCCACCTGTAACTCCAGCCAGCCATCTTCCTGTTGTGAACACAATGGATGCATGATAGAAACTGCAGATGTCATCAGCCAACCCTTCCCCAGCAGAAAGAACCATGCAAACACCCTCCCCTAAATGGCAGGACCACCATCGTCAGACCCAGATAGGTAATCAACATCAGGTATTCAGCATCCATCTGTTGGTCATGTAGGCCAAGAACGTGGCTTCTCAAAAATAGATACTTAAGTGAAGCAAGGCATAGTACCATAGCCCTCAGCCGGTTGCCATAGGGTAGGGAAGAAAAATTATACACATTCATCTGGAAATTAAAGTCAGATTACCACAACCAGGCGTTGTGGTTTGAATGTGAAATGTCCCCCAAGACTCATGTGTTTACCACCGACTGGATCCAGTCCCAAGAATTGTTCCACAAGGTTGTGGAATCTTTCAGGTGGGGACCTAACTGGAAGAAGTCAGACACTGGGCCTAGGGATTATTCACTTTTCTTGTTGCTGTGATAAAATGCCAAGCAAAAGCAACTTAAGAAGGAAGGATTTAGTTCAGCTCCTGATTAAGGTTCAGTCCATGGTGGTAGGCGTGCTGGCGGGAACATGCGACGGCTCACATTGCATCTGCAGTCAGGAAGCAGAGAGAGGTGAATGCTGGTGCTCAGCTCGCTTTCCCTTCCTAGTTAGACCTCCCTGGAGCCACTGCCACACACACACCTAGAGGCATATTTCTATGGTGATTCTAAGCCCCATCAAATTGAGAATCAAATTAACCACCACACCCTGGCAATCTGCTTCCTCCCAGCAGGCGCCCCATGCTGACACTCAGAAGACTATTGCGGACTCCAGCCCTGAAATCCGACAGCTGTCATCAAAGTTCCTTTCCCAGGACTGACTCACAGTGTGAGGTGCTGTCTTTGAGAGTCTCAGTCACACCCCTCCCCCACTGTCCATTCCCTGGGGTGATTTTCTCGTTTTCACTCTGCCCGAGTTCTCAAATTTGGATCCCACAAGAGACCACCTCTGCATTGTCTTCTTCTTCCTGGAAACTGCATGCCCCCTTCACCACTTACTTAACATCCCCAAATGCAACGCATACTCTGTGTCCCGCCTCTTCTCCCCATGGCCGTCCGGGTCCTTCATCTCCATGAGGATGAGTGACTCCAGCTGAGGATTTCAGTAGGATGGAAGAAGCCCTCACGTCCGCCATGGTGCTCAGAGTTCTAACCAGTTCACACAACAGATAAATGTGCATTAAGTAGCTGTTCCACATAAAACACATAGGTATCAATAACACATTTTGGCAAGGATGATCAAATAAATGTTAAGATGCTCATGCATTGCCGTGTGAATGTACGATAGGAGAGCCACACTGAAACCAGTCTGGAAGTTTCATGGAAAACATGTTTTTTCGTATGCCCGGGCCTATATCTTCCTAACATTCTACCAGAGAGAAATGAAAAAACATGTTTACACAACATGAATAGTCTTAGCGGTTTATTTGTTATTATAGTCAAAAGGTGGGAGAAAGTTAACATCCACAGACTGGTGACAGATAAACACAAGATGGGACAGTTACATGATGAAATACAAGAGAAAGGAAATACAGATCCAGGCTTTGTCGTGGATGTACCTCAAAGGCATTACTCACTAAAAATGCTAGCTAAGTGAAAGAAGCTGGGTGCAAAAGACTGTATACACTCTGTGTGGTTATGCTGGTACAAAATGTCACCAAAGGGAGTGGAAACAGCAGGTGAGTGGTTGCCCGGGCTTGGGGTGGGATCAAGGATTGATTGCAGGCAGACTAATGTACCTCTTTGAAGAGATGGACATTTTCTACAATAGGATTGTGGTGGCTTGTACAACCCTGGTTTAACAAAAATTTTCCATTGAATTATACATTTAACATGTGTTAGCTATACGATATGGCAGTTATACCTATTTTAAAATAACGCCTCATCAGAGTGCTGTCTGATATGGTTGGAGCATGAGGGCTGTGGCCTCCCTTCGAAGGTGCTGTATGCTGCCGGCACTGTGGGCCAGCAACCCCTCATGCTTGAACTTAGTTGGCACCTTAGGATGTACAGGAGTCACTTATTTTCTGACATTAGAATATTGTGCTCATTTTATTTCCTATATAATACTGCCTACTATCTAAAAGAAAATATTCCTAGACATTGGATGTAAGATTATACTTAAAAACAAACAAACAACAAGAATCAGTACACTGCGAGCTTGCCCAAGAAGCCTGGGAGATAGTGAGGAGCCTAGACATGGCTGAGGTACCTGACTAAGCCTGCAGTCTGCCTCTGAAGTCTGTCTTTTGTGAGTTAGATTTGCATGAGTAAACTCCACTACACTTGGCCAGCTCTAGACCCTCTACCAGATTCATTTGGTTTGCCAAAAGTATTTCTACAGGCTGCACAAAGGCAAACTACCTCATAGCCTGTGCAAGTCACTGCAATTTGCCAATTATTAGGCTGAATTTAATAAATCTCAGTTAGATCTCAAACCATACCAGTCTAACTGGAGTCTTAGTAATTGTCAGCTAGCAGTAGGAACAGTCAAAGGATCCTATAGCGAGCTTTCTTGTAGGACTTTCTTGGATCACCAGCCCCCAATATTGACATGGATACTTATTATTAATTATGGAAGTTCAGCCTATAGCTGTTCCCAACTAGCTCTTATAACTCAGAATCTATGTTCTGCCACGGGTTACCTCTGCTCTGTACCATGTGTCTGACTTCTTCAGAGTCTCACTGGCCTCTCCTGAGTGTAACCTGGAGCCTAGATTCCTCCTCCTCTTCCTCACTCCCAGGAAGTCCCACCCTTCTCTCCTGCCTAGCTATTGACCATTTAGTTCTTTATTAAACTAATCAGAAGGCACCTTAGGCAGAGACACATCTTTACAGTGTGAACAAATACACCACAACAAGATGTGCCTGTTATTTTCTATATTTTATTTTTATCCAGGTTTTTGTTGTTTTGTTTTTGAGGGAAGCTATCATTATGTAGCCCTGGCTAGCCTGAAGTGTAGAACAGATTGACCTCAAATTCATAGAGCTCTGCCTACATGTCTACCTCTGCCTCCAGAAACCACCACACCCAATTCACTTTTTCTCCAATATTTCTGTTCTCTAAATTAAAAGAAAAACTATTTTAACTCTAAGCCAGGCATGGTGACACACACCTCTAATTCCAACACTCAGAAGGCTGAGGCAGGAGGATAGTAAGTTTGAAGCCAGCATGGGCTAAATAAGAGTACAAATGGTAACTCTGTCCATCTTTGAGATCACCTCAGTGAACTTAGTACACATTAGGAATTTATTTAAGTATAATTGGAAAACACATGCACACATTTAAGCAATAGCTGCCATTTATAAGAGCTAATTCAAGATGAGTAATAAACTATTCCAGGGAACATCTTCTAAATCCTGAGTTGAGCTGGCCTGAGGATTTGAACAGCTATTGAGTACAAAGTCTTGATTGTATTTACCCTCTTCCTGGGCCTGTGTTAGGGACACAGGTTTTCATTCTGTAGGCGGGACTCTCCCATCTTTTGTTTAGACCATCACAGGCCTCTGGCGTGCACTAACTGCCCAGTTGGTAAAGCTGGCACTTCGTCTCCTTTTTGGTTGTACAACAGGCAGAGGCAAAGCCGGTCTGCAGCTGAGGACTTTCTTTCCTCCTGCCTGCGTTGAGGAAGGGTGGAGGCAGAGGAGCAAGCAGGGTCCTGGCTCCCCTGGGGAGTTTGCTCCAGAGCGGCCTCCAGATGGGCTGAGCTGGCAGCTTTCTTGTGGCCTGTGGGAACTGTGTGATCTCATGGCTCTGTGAGAGGGGGACAGCACTGAGGGGCTTTATTTTCCCTGCACCTGCCGGGCCAGCAACAGCATTGATTTTGGCTCCCAGAAGTCCTCAATAAGGAGAACTATTCACGGGGTGTGTTGCCCTTTTTATCACCCGGGAGGAAGGGTCCAAGAGTTTGCTGCCTCTGGAGCGATAAAGTCATAAAACTTTCCTCTTATCTTTATTTTCCACAGCATTCATTTTTGTAAGATGTTACCCAGATCAGAAACCCACATACAGCCTCTGGCTCTGGATCTGTGAAGATCTGTCGTGATTAAAAGGATCCTGCCCACTGATGGGGAGTAAATCTCTCATAAACAAAAGCAATCGAAGGGGCCTTAAAGCATGCTTTACCCTGGGTTCTTCAGGGAAAGTTTTCTGTTCTTGGGGAGAGGGGCAGTAGCTTTGGCTGATAAATGACAGCACATGGTCTCTGCGAGTCACAGAACCAGAATGCCAGGAGAGACTTTGTGGGACCAGGTCACTCTTGACTGAGACCTGTAGCACGAATCTTAAAGGGTCTTATTAATAAAAACAAATCTGGAGCCAGGTATTGGGGTGAATGCTGAAAGATCAGAGAAACAGAACAAGCCACACAGCTAACCTCACCTCGCCAATTCCTCAGCTGATCCTGTTTCCTCAAACTGGAAGCCTCTGTGTCCTCCTTGGAATGGATCTCAGCTGAACTGCTGCTCAAAAGCCTAAAAGCTTAACCAGCCTATAGTTCCTGGTCCTCATGCCTATATACCTTTCTGCTTTCTTCCATCACGTCCTGGGATTAAAGTCATGTGTCTTTCCCAAGCAAAGACATGAGATCTCAAGTGCTGGGAGTAAAGGTGTGTGCCACCACACTTGGCTCTGTTCCTAGTGTGGCCTTGAACTCACAGAGATCCAGACGGATCTCTGGCTCCCAAGTGATAGGATTAAAGGGGTGTGTACCACCATTTTCTGGCCTCTATGTCAAATCTAGTGGCTGTTCTGTTCTCTGACCCCAGATAAATTTATTAGGGTGCACAATATATTGGGGGATATGATATCACCACAGAGATCCTCCTCAATGATCAACTTATTTCTTCAGTAGAGATGTCTTAGGAGAGAATCTCCCCAAACTCACTTAGGACAATGTCTCCTGACTAATATTCTCAGCTGTGTCTGTTTTATCCCCAAACTCACTCCCTGCTGTGGTTCGATGTTGAATGTCTTCCAAAGGCCGGTGGGTTAAAGGCTTGGGTCGCACTGCTGGCACGTCCTGGAACCTTTAAGAGGAAAGTGGAGTCCTTAGGTCATTAGGGACATGTCCCCTAAAGAGTGTTAGGGACCCCCTGATTCCCTCTTCTCTTGCTTCCTGACCATGGTGCAAGTGTTTGCTCAGCCATGCACATCTACCTGTAGAGATTGGACCCTTCCCACCCTCTTCTCTAGGTTGACTGTGTCTCATGTTGGTTATAGCAAAGGAAATCTAAGGTCCTCATGATTTGGCTTAGTTGAAGTTGGATTGCTTCTTGAAGTTCTGGGCAAGTGGAACCCCCACTTCACCCACTGCCTCTTGGATTACTTCATACGTGTGAACAAAGTGAACACACATTTTTTGTGGTAAGGGAATGCCAAGTTACTAGTCTTCTATGTAATTGTTCTCTGGTTACTGTGAAATGATACAACTTAATAAGAATTACAATACTATTTGCAACAGCTTCCATGCAGGAACACCTGTTCTCTACAGCTCCAGATACTGCTCAGAGGGGACTGGTCCTGCCAGATAAATGACAGAGAGGTCTGCAGTGGGACAGCCTGAAAGGTAAACACGTCCATAAAAAATGAAGACTTCTTTGGGCAAAGGTTTCCTTATACGTCCCACTGGGTCCTGAATGGCCTGTTTAGAAAGATTCAGCACAACCTGGAGCCTCTTTCTCACAGGAGAACTCGGGGTCCCTGGCAATTCTCATTTCTCTGATTCCTCCTGCATCAATACATCATGAAAACAACTACCCAATTTCTCTTCATTTAATCGCAGCTCAGAGGGCAGCACAATATCTACTCTGTAATCTTCGGGTGCTGATTTTTGTGGATACATTCCAATGAGGCTATGTAAATGCTGAAAATCTAGCTAAGAAGCTGTGTGTGTAATTCAAGCACACAAATCTTAAAATATAAATTCTTTAAAGTTAAAAAAGAGATTTTCATTTGAAAAAGCAGTTCACTGTATAAGAGTACATACTAGCAGTCTCCAAACGGGGTATGCCAAAAACTACCTTCTGCAGGGCAGAAAGGAAGATGCCCTGTTGCAGATAGTTCTCAAATCTAAAAAAAAAAGCAGCTAAGCTTTCTACTGTTGACTATAGATGAAGTCTACATGTGCCGTACCAAATAAATGAGGAGAGCATGCTTGGATTTTCTCAATTATAAAGGAACATGACTTTTAAAAAATGCCTAGCACTTCAAATATGTTATTAACTAATTTACTAATATAAGTCACACATTTCCATGACGCAGACACACTTTACAAGATGGCCTAAGACTGTGTAGACAAAACAAAATCAAGACCGAGCTTTAGTGCTCAACTGGTTAAGCATTTTAATGGTTTGATTAAGTAGATGACAATTCTCCAATGAAAGTGAAAGTTACTTAATTTATATAACAGGAAAAAATAAAATTGTATTTTATTCATTAATCTAATTTTAAACTATTAATTTAATTTTTCTATTCTAACATTGTTGATACAATTACAGCAGTTGCCTGAGTCAAAATAATTTATTCCCCAAATTATTTATTTATTTATTTGTGAATAAATAATATGAATATATTTATGCTGTTAGTCCTTAATTTATGACCTGAAACTTGGAAACTGCTAGAGAAAAACCCTGACAAAACACTTCAGACTTCAACAGCACAGCAAGTAATCCCAAGAATCGACACAATAATGTTACACGAAATTAAAAGCTTTTGCACAATCCTCAGAGTGTGGTGGCACCCGCATCTAGTCACAGCAGATGAAGGGCAGATGCAGGTGGATCTCTGTGAATTCAAGGCCAGCCTGGCCTACAGAGCAAGTTCCTTCTAGGACAGCCAGGGATACAGAGAAAACCTGTCTGGAAAAACAAACAAACAAAAAAATCATAGCAAAGGACTATTGTCAGAATAAAGAGACAGCCTACAGCATGGAGAAGGAAAATCTTTTCCAACTATGCATTAGATGAGGGATTAATATCTAGACTATATAAAGAACTGAAAAAAATAAACAACAAAAATATCCTGCAACCAATAAATGGGCTAATGAACTTTATAGACAGTTCTCAAAAGAAGAAAGACAAATGGCCAATGAATGAATACTTGAAAAGGTGTTCAATGTCCCATCAAGGAAATTGCAAATGAAAACCGGGCTGAATAGGTCTGCTGTCTCCCCGTGAGAATGGCTTCCACAAGAAAACAAAGGGCCACAGGTGCTGGTGGAGGTGGGAGACAGGAGCAGCCCTCCATTGCTATGGGAAGGAAAACCGATGTGGCAATTATGGAAGTCAACAGAGAGCTTTCTTGAAAACTAAGAGCAGAATTACTGTATGACCAGCTCCCATTCCTGGGTGTATCTAAGTGAGCGTTTCACAGAGATACTTAGACCCCCATTCATTGCTGGCTTTTCACCATACCAGGAATCTGAACTCCCCCAGCGGTCTGCCAGCAGATGAGTAGATAAAGAAAATAAATGTTATTTAGCCAAAGAAAATAAAACTATGACATTTTCAGAAAAATAATGAAACTGGGGATCTTTGTGTGAAGTTAAATAGATCAGATTTAGGAAGACAAACACCAGGCTAGAGAGATGGTTCAGCAGTTAAGAGCACTGACTGCCCTTCCAGAGGTCCTGAGTTCAATTCCCTGTAACTGCATGGTGGCTCACAACCACTTGTAATGAGATCTGGTGCCATATTCTGGCCTGTAGGGACACATGCAGGCAGAACACTGTATACATAATAAATAAATAAATCTTTTTAAAAAATTTAAAAAAGACAAACACCATACATGGAGCCTAAATTTAAAAGTGTGTGTGTGTGTGTGTGTGTGTGTGTGTGTGTGTGTGTGTGTAAGTGTCTGAGTGATCAAACTAGCATAGCAAAGGGTAAGAGGAGGAAACCAGTCTTAAATGAGGAAGGAAAGATGGAATACACGTGACAGGAAGGAGAAGTAGAGGCAGACTATTTGGGAGATTTAGGAGACGCCAGTAGGAGAGATGAACTACAACAAAGTATATTGGAATATGTATGTGAAAACCCCATACTGGGGCCCATTACTTTGCAAGGTAACTGATAAGTTTTTGCACCCCGAAGGCCTCTCCACCAAATCAGCAATCCAAATTAAACAGAATCAGACCGAACTGGGAAAGCCCAGATTTAATGGGTAAAGCGTTCCCGGGTGAGTCCCTGGCCCCTCAGAGAAGAGGGGATGAGAGACCAGAAGAACCATGAGTCTGTTTTCTGGGATGCTGCTTATATACCCTGTGGGAGTGGTCTTAAGCCTCTCTGGGGGAGGAGCTGTGTTTGGTGGGCTATGAAGGGGCGGGTTTAGGGAAAGAGATGGGGAGGGGAGTTGAGGTGGATCTTCCACCAGACTTCTTCCAAACAGTAACTTCACAAGTTAACTAAAAATTGGTAAAAATCCTTGTCAGCGACATGGAGGACTTGCTTTTGTCCAGTATGAGCAGGCTTGCGTCCAGCACCAACAGACTGGCTCTTTCCAGACATACACTTCTCAGGATTTACAGTCCTCCACTGTGGAACTTGTTTTTGTGAGTTTGAAAAGCACTGCCATCTTTTTCATATCTTTCTCTGTCTCTGAGATGGGGAAATGACATGAAAAAGAAAACAGTGTCTTGTTTGAAAGAAGCAACAAAAGCAGAAGTATAAGGAAGAAAGGAATAACTTGGAAAGCATACGGTGGAGGCCATGAGAGGGCTGAGCCAGGCACAGTGATCGACAACCATTTACACAGTCAATTTCCCAGACCCATTTACCCTCAGCAGTGATGGCAACATTTTAGCAAATTATTCTCAAATGGAGCAGTTTCCTGCAATGTGATGGGGGGAAGAAAACACTTCAGAATCAATGAATTTGCAGCATTGCATACTTAAAGAACCATACACAGAAAGACATATACACAGTAATACACAGAAACACACACACACACACACACACACTCACACACTCACAAACACGCGCACACACATACACACACATTCACTCATGCACACACACGCGCACACACACACGCACACGCACACGCACAAGCACACGCACACGCACAAGCACACATACACAGAGTCATACAAAAAGCTAAAGAGCTTAATCCATTCTCTTCTGACTCTGTTGGAGCTGCTCCGTGAGTGGTGACAATTCCTTGGTACGTATTTAATGAGTGGTCAGCATTTTCCCTTCTGTGCCATTCTGAAACCTCCTGCTCCTCTTTCTGTTTCCTTTTGAGGACGTTCCCAGGTGGGAGGTAAGGCGTGGCCGGCACTGCAGAGGAAGCACTCTGACGAGTCACTGAGATTTACCATCCTCCTTGCACCTGTTGCTCTGACGTTTCAGATACCAAACCGAACACAGCACCAGCATGTCTGTGGCCTGGGAATTCTCTGGAGGAACTGCCTGCTTTGAATCCTAACGAGAAAACCAAAGAACTCACTCACACTCCTCGGGAAGATGAATAACATAAATGGCCTTCTCCCCTGAAAAAAAATCTAATTATATGTGTATAGATTTTTTTAAAGGTTGGTACTGAATACCCAGAAATACATTAGAATCTTATTTACCTGCAATAGGAAAACTGAAGGGAAATGATATTCTGAGACAAAAGGCCAACTTTGAAATGCAGGGGATGGTGACAATTACAAACACAGGCATGTGATGGACATGTACCATGAAGTACTGATAGCATCCTCATCCTCAGAGGGGAGGGAAGCTTCAGACACACCCTCTCCTTTCCTGCTCCTTCCAGAGTATCTTCTTAGTGTTCATCGTGGGCTTAATGTAAAAACCTTTCTCTGAATGATGATAATGTTACCCTCAGTGAGTTGTTACTAATCTATACTAAAGACCAACAACTGCTAATATTTTTATTGATAACATCAATATTTATAATAAGAGAGAATGGCAATATAGTATCATTGTAAAAACATGAACCTGGGATGCATAAAAGCTTGGCTTGGAACCCTGGGTCCATAATTATCAGTTGGATATAGTCTATTTAAACCCTGCCAGCTTTGGTTTTGTATCCATAAATGTGGTAGAAGTACCTGCCCTTCAAAGTCAGGTTTGAATTCAGAATGAAATGTACATATCATCTCACAAGTGCTCAATACATGGTCATTCTCAATCCTTTCACAAATGTATGTCTACTTTTTAATCTTCTGGTTAGAGTACCAAAGAAAATAACTTACATTCAAACTAGATTTTTTTCTGGCTTTATGATCTCAATAATTATTTTATGTTCATTCTAGCAAAACCACAAATCAAGGACTGTGGAGATGGGTCAATGGGTAAAGACGAGATTCTGAGTGCAGAACCAAGTTCCTGAGTGAAAGCCAGATATGGCGGTGTGTGCCAGGAAGCAGGAAGAGTGGAATGATATACTGCTAGTGGGATGGAGACATGTAGATCCCGAAGGCTTGCTTCAGACAGTATAGCCAATGGGTGAGCTCCAGGTTCAGTGAGAGACCCCCATCTCATAAATAAAATAAAATAGGGATGGATAAAGGAAGATGGACAGCATTGACCTCTAGCATCCATGTGCACATGTACACGCACATACATACACACTTATGGGGAAGGGGATGGAAGGAGATACACACTCAGAAATTAAAGCAAAACCAAAGTAAACCTTCTGACTCCCTGCGTTGCTTAGTTTTGTCAGTTTTATGCAGGCTACAGCCATCTGAGAGGAGGGACCTCAATGAGAAAATATCCCTATCTGATTGGCCTGTAAGCAAGTCTGTGGGCATTTTCTTGACTGATGACTGATGTGGAAAGGTCCAGGCCATTGTGGGTGATACTGTCCCTAGGTCTTGGGGTGTGTTTTTCCGTGGAATCTGCTTTAATTTTCATCTCCGTGTTATAGCACTGAGTTCCCGCCCGGATTTCTCTTCACGATGGATTACAACTGTAAACTGAAATAAACCCTTTCCTCCCCAAGTTTATCTTGGTCATGGTGCTTGCCATGGCAATAGAAACTTAGCTAAGACACCTTCATACACGGGGGAAACTCATGAAAGTATTTGACATGGCCATGGGAAATCCAATGGAGACATTTCTTAAGGAAAGCCTTTAGCGTAAAATACTCCTGAGACATTACTCAAGCCACCCTTGTCCCAGAGCAAGCTCCCATTTCCAGAGTCCATGATTAAGGATATCTGCTGTCCTTGTTAAGACTGATCGGCTTGGAAGGAAGCTTGGGTCACATGCAGGAAGTGAGAACTGCTCACTTATGTATCATTGGAACCAGTAGGTTTTCCCAGAGCCTGGCTGAGTAACGAGTGAACATACGGGACGTCAATCAGGAGCAAGCCATTCGTTGTCTGTGAATACTGGCACTTTTGTGACCTGGAGCCTGCCCTTGAATCCCATCTATTAGGGAAGAGTCCAAGGACAATGAATGAAGGGCATTAATATTTTCTTTTTCACCTCCTGGAGGGTTCACATTTTTCAGGAGAGGGTGACATCAATGTGAGACTTACTCTTCTTAAGCCTTCAGAAACAAGCCCTCTTGTTTAAGATTAGATTATCCGTCTTCCATTGTTTTCATCAGATTTTGCTTCTTTTCTCCTCTTTTGAGGAAGGCCAGCTCACCATTTTTGAAGGGTGATGGACCATGTCGGGATTTAAAGAGTGAAAGGAAAGAGATTGGTTTGGATTTTCCCCCTCTCTTTGTGTGCTCTAAAGCTCAATAAACTTTGAATGGCGACCACAGGTAAAGGGGTAGCAGAAAGCTTTTGTGTCCCCAGAAAACCTGGGTTTCAATTGGATTACAGATGTGGGCAGGATCTAGGGGAAAGTTCAAATAACACTTTTACTCCTTTCCACGTCAAGGGATGTGTGTCAGCCATATTCCCTTGAGGTAAGACTCAGAGTGTTTAAGTAGCAATAAAAAAAATTAGAGAACACAATGGAAGCTATCAAAAAAAAAAAAAATGGGATGAGTTTGCTGTGGTGCACACAGGTCTGTGCATACTTAATATTGAAGCCTATGGGTTTTTCTGAATACTGAATAAATTGTCAAGGTAGTACAAGAACTCCATGTGAAAGAATCAGTCCAAATTCTGTTAGTCTTCTTGATATATCGGTGTGTGTGTGTGGTGGGGGGAGTGTGTGTTTGAAAATTTAGAGTTTATTCCAGCATTACTGTGAAGATTCATCAGGACTCCTTTGCCCTGATTTAGAGGGTGGGTCTTGTGTCATCTTTCTTTAAAGCAATTTACAGAACAAGTTCCTAAAATAGGCTGGTAAAGGAGAGCGTGTATGTATCTTTGTAAGTTTGAACAGCACATGGGAATTTCTTTAGTCTATGTTTATAATATGAAGCTTACCAACATTTGTCAGTCAGTATTTATAAGTGCATTTGCCCCAACCCAGTTTCATTACCCAGTTAATATGTGCTACAAGAGTGGAGTAGCCACTCAAGGGTTAGGATATTAACTTATTATAAATTCTTGTTTCAACCAGTTAGCCCTATGGAGAAGTTGGAGGGAGAGTGTGAGGGGCACCGCCAATCGTGGGGTTACTAGGCTTGAACTGCGTGCCCATTTGTGGAGCTCATTCACCTTTGAAAATACTTTCATTCCTGAGTTCTTAGCCTATGACTCCCTTTCCCCTCTCAGAGAGTTGTGCATATCAGAAATAATTGAGAAAAAATGTTATGCAAGTTAGGATATCATGATACCATGTCTACCAAAGTCCATGGCTAATTGGACAGTGGATGTCACCCTCACTTTGTTGTGACTCTCCAGCATGGGCAGATAGATGCCATATAATACTCTATCACCAGATGACTGCTGGCTCCCATCACCTTCCTCTTCACTCCTTTTTGTTTGAGTCCACATACACAAGGGAGGGTGAATAACTGCATAATTACAGAATTCTCCAAACACATGCAGACTTTACCCAGTGTGTAGGCTGTGCTTTGCAAGTTGTCGGTATAGCTAGTGGACAGCCGTCATCTATTGTAAACTTATTCCCACAGGGTTGCACAAATTAAAATTCAAATGATGTGCCCATAATATGCTGTCTGTGGTGAAGCATTCTCGGTTTCTTCATTGCAAAACAGAACAATGCCTTTGATGTAGGGTATCCTTGAGAACTACCTGAACCACCATTAAAGCAGTAGACATCAAAAGACACAAAATTTGAGGACCACCAGCTTTATATTTTGTAATTAAGTATTTTTATTTGGCTAGACACATTAACCTGATTAAATGTACTAAAACACTTTCTCCTAATATCCAAAGAACAAAATTTGCATTTAAAAAATTATGGCAGCTTGCTATAGGATTGCAGCCACCAGGACTGGATTTCCATAACAATGCCTGTAGTTTCCTTCTCTCTACTGTTTCTTCAATGACAATTCATCTTCCCATCGAAGTTCCCAATGTGCTGTTTTCTGTAACACTTCTTCCGATTAGAAGCAAGTTTGTTGGCTCATTAATACAGAAGTTACATATTGATCTAATTAAAACGTTTTGAGTCGGGACAACAATAATAATGGGATTAATTATTGCAATTTGTGCAGCTGGAGTAGATACATAAATAGGTAAGTCTTATCCTTTTTTTTCCCCCAGTATTGCTGTGGAAAATGAATTTCAGACATTCGGCCCTGGGAGAGTCAGACGCTCCCGCTGCCTGGTGCAGGCCCCTCCCTTGGTTCTGGCCAGCAGCCCCGACATCCCTGCACAAAGTAATCACAGATCACAGCATTTAATCACTGAAAACAAGCACTCCAGAGGACAGCGGTGTCAATATCCCACTCTCTCATTATCTGTTTGGATTGCACATCCACACTGTCAGATAAACAGAGTGGAAAATTAAGATTAAAAATATGGTAATTTCATTTCAGGCAGCAGGCACCACTCACTGCCCCTATTATGCTATTGATTACCTCTGAATTCAATTTTTCTTTCAATGCAAACTTTAATCTGTTTGCTACCCAGCAATTCAACTCCCCAAGGGCTATTTGAGAGTAAGTAACCATTTAATCTGATGCTAACTGAAAAATCACCGTCCTTAATGAATTGTGTAAATCATTCAGCTCCAAAGCACCTTTGACTTCTATTTCATTTTTTATTTTCCACTCAATATAGGAAAGGATCGGCGTGTGAATAATTACAAAGTAGCAAGTATTTTTACATAGCGCAAATATGATAAAAACCCTATTATAGTGGGGCATGTGTAATGAACAGTACTTTTTAATTTCAAAATAGCTATTCATTAAAAAAGAATGGAAGATTAAAAAGAGAGGCTCAAAGCTCCAGGTAAAAGTTGATAGACATTGTAATTACATGGTTAATTTCAAAGATTTATATGCTGTTATGATTTAAAAGGAATTTTTATGACCTGACATTTTCATTCGAGAAGATTTTTTATTTAAAATTAATCTTCAAGCTCCTGCTCTTAATTATTTCTTGGCAAGCGATAAATGGGAATACAAAAAAATGCCCTATATCAAATTTTAAACTGAATAAATGCATGCGAATTTTCCAACAGCAATAAAATGGTTTTTACTTATTTGAATTGCTTCACATTGAGATTCCAGGATGGGGGAATTTGTGGGAGAGAGCGCTGCAAATTATTGGCCCATTTAAGGGAGCAGCAATCTTAACTGCCACGCAGCGTTTGTGACACTTGAAAATATCAGATCGCAGAGAGGGTTTTGCTCGGGCGATTTGATTGTGTTTGAAGTGGGCCTTCCGAGTTTTCAACAGGTCTCTAGCCTGCTGGTCCCAGATCCAAGGGCTCCCGGGGAGCAGGGGGTGGGACGCTGGGCCTGCCTCTCCTCCCGCAGCCGCTGCGCCAGGGCGCCACGGGTGGTAGCAACTGCGAGGTGACTGCAGGGACGCGCGGCCGAGTCTCCGGGCGCCCTGGCGGCCGGACGCAGTCATCCACAGCTCTCCGCAGACTGCTGGCACTGGGCTTCCCGAGGTCCAGCTCGTGGAGGCTCCCGACAGGGCAAGGCTCCCGGGGGTGCCGCCGCCGCCGAGGGTGGCACCGGAGCTCCGCAGCGTCCCCAGCCCTGCCCGCCCGGGTCGGGGCTAGGGTGCCTATTTCGTTTGGACTCCCTGCGGGCTATCGCAGCTGCCTATCCCGCCAGCTTCCTTTTCTTTTTTCGGTGCGACTCTGCAGGCTGGGAGAGGCCCAGACCCTCCTTCATCCCCATCCCTCTGCTCGGTGGGGCCATCCGCTCTGCTTCTCCCAGTGGTCCCCTGCGCAGCACCTGGAAACCCTACACCAGGACGTAGGCAGGAGCATTGCCGGCACTTTGGAAGTGAGGGACGCGGGGATGAGAGTGGGGATAGCTGCTAGGAACCCGTGACAAGTCAAAACCAACGCTGACTTAAAGAGCCTCGTCGCCCCTCCTCAGGGTCCAGGGGACACTGGGTGGGAACTCCCGGCTCCAGGCTCTGCAACTCCGGGCACGCGGATGGGGCAGGAAGGTTCCGGGTGCGCGCAGCTCGCAGTGATTTTTTAGCCCATCAGGCTGGGGCTGAATGAATTTCCCTGGTGGGCACCCTTGGATCACCCCTTCTTGGCAAGAACTCCCCACAGCGGCCTTTCGCCGGACAGCAGCTCTGCAGATCCGCTGGAGACGTGCTTAGCCTGTGCATGCCCGCCGGCCCTCCAGCTGGCGGCAGCGCCCTCTTGGCTGCTAGTAGACAGGCAACCTTCAAACCAGGACTCTGCTCCGTCCGCATTCACGGACCCCAGATCTTCACTCCATCCCATCTAGAAATTTCCATCTCTGCATTCCACGGGGGCGGGGGTGGTATTAAGGAGAACCATGTGCATCTAAAGAAAGGGAGTCTCTGCAGCTCCCTTAAAGATGGCCTTTTGCGCAAACTCTTAGTAACTTAGAATTACACAAAGCTGAGGTCTGGTGAGGAAAGTACTAGAGTTCGTGGTGAGGCCAAACAGGGAGACTGGAATTTTATTCCGGCCCCAGTTTGCTCCGAACTAGAGCTGGTGGTATTTTGAGTAGGGGGGCAACCTTGATGCACTCCTTCTCACTGTACAACTTTAAGGACAACCCACCTTAGCCTACAGGATGTTTCTTTTGCTCTGAGGGTTTCCATTTGCTCAAAGATGAAAAGGCTTTAGGCTTGGTTTAGTATTTATCATCATCAATTTCTTAATCATCACGAGCAAAGACTTATTTTACCTGTTAATATCATTTACTATGTATTGAGCACCAGGCGCTGCTGTGAAGACAGAGCCCATTAAGGCTCAGGCTGTTTAAAAAAGTCTTGTGGGAATGGTGGCTTTATATGTTGAAGTGCAAACGGGTCTAGAAGCTTCCTTGGAACTTGTCAAAACTGCCCTGTGAATGACAGCTTAAAGACCGAATCCTAAACATTATCAACTACTGGGTATCGTCCAAAATACTATCCTCAGCTCAGTACCTGGAGCTCTGACCTTTAAACATTTGAAACTATAACCTTTAATTAGCTAGGTCATAATGCTGGAAAATCTTGGGCATTTTCATGTAGGACTTATTTTGACGATACATTCACTCCCACGTGCCATGCCTACATCTTTAAAAGGTCTTTGCCTGCTTTTCTCCCAAATTTCCAAAGGGCACCATCTCAGTGTGGTCGGTGAGACAGCACATTTTCCAATTTTGAAATATTAAATTACATGCAATCCTCAAAAGAGAAAAAAGAGGAGAAACAGCACCGTTTGTTCTGAGCTTTGCTTTAAAAATGCCTGAGTCAATTCAGTTTGTAGTTGCTTTTTAAAGTAACCCTTCCACTGAGGAGGACACAGTGTCCAGGAGCTGAGCCCTTTCAGGTTTTCATCTTTCTCGGTCTGAAAATGCATGCAAAACCACACATTCGCACATGCAGACCTATGACAAGTTATGTAAATGGAATGTTTAATAAGTGTTAAACTCCTTTAAAACAGTAACAGAGAGCCTGACATCTTACGGAGAGTGATCAAAATGTCATTTTATGTTCAGCCCTCTTGCTCCCTAATGTCCAATGATTTGTACTAAAGCCTTACAGTCCTGAAGATGACTTCTCAGCCTGGAGGACGCTGAGGCGACTTCCTACCATACATTTTCTTTTAAGTATATTTTTAGTTGCAAATGGTGGTTTCTTTTAGATTTCTTCCACTATGTGGAAGAAATGGGTAGGAGATAGTTAAAAATACTAAAATAACCAATTAAAAAGTTGCTATTGTTGGCATATTCTTCCATTATTTGATTTGTGGGTATTTTCTTCTCTTCCTCTCTCAAACAACATTGGCCACAGATCACACAAATATCAATTTCCCCTGGTTAAAAAAATCTGACAGTGTAAAATAGGAAGTGAAATACAGAAAGCTGTCACTTCTGCCCTAACTGTTAGAGTTAATTTAGAAAACAGGTCCAAGCAGTCTGTTTTCCATCTGATTCTACCAGTGAGACATTCCTAGGTGCCCACGGAGCTGACCAGCAAGGAGGCAGGGTGTCCCTGTGAGGGTCCTTAGGACCTGATGAGGAGCGTGGCACATACTAGGCCCTCTGCAGAGGGAATCTCACCCAGCAGAGCTCAGAACCAGACAGCTTGTTGAGAGAGCCACAGCTCTGCTCTGGGAACACCGACAGGGAATAGAAGGAGGGATGGGGATAAGTTTCTTGTCAGTCTAGATGGGAGCCTTCTATTACTCTTCTGTTGCAAGTTATTAGAAAAGCCCGGGAGAAATATAAGAAATAAATTTTTCGAAGAGCTGAGTGTAAAGTATAGGTCACCTGAATGGAGGGCTAAGGGAGAGACATGCCAGCTGGTGTTGGGGGTCATTTATTCATCCATTTCTTCCTCAAATGTTTAAACACCTACAAGCTCCAGGCACTGATCAAGCCTTGGGGAATGCAAAGCTTCCTGAATGGGACTTCTACTGTGTTCATTATGTGAGCACCCTCCATTGGTGGAGGAGCAAACAGTAAAAATCCTCATAATTTATTGCTAGGTGCTGGAATCGTTCTTTTCTCTGAGGGCTGCCTCCAACCAATGGAATCAAAACCAGTTGGAATCATACTTTGCCCATCGACTCATTTAAATTTAGTTCCCCAAAGCTCTTTAAACCCGTCCACTGTCACTAAAAAGAGAAAAATTAGTTTTAAGCAACTGCCCATGGTATTATAAATAGAAACTGGGAGTATTAGAAATAGCCCCTTTAATGCATAGAAAGACATTTCATGGCAGGTGTTACCATCTTCCTACAAAAGAGGAAACTAAGGGTCAGTAATGTTCAAGTTTTTCCTCAATGCATATTGCTACTGAGTTGAAGCCAATTTTGAATCTCAGTCACTCTGGCATAAGAATTCATCAAGCTAATCTCGGAAGCTATAAGTGTTAGAGAAGTGTAAGGCGTGTCTATGAACACATCATTTTAACGCCAGGTCTTACAATGGTGGGCAGCAAAGCATGAGCATCATTTCATTATTGTCAGTGAAATGGTTAAGCATCCACCTCTTATTTTCTCACAAGAATTAATTTTACAGAATCTGTCTGAAAATAATAATTATTATTATAATTAATAATTCTTTATTTATAGATGTCATTAATGATGTGGTTTCTGCCGCATGACCCTAGTCTCTGGGAAGAATTTCAATTCTCAAGTTAATACCTCAGATCCTGGCTGTATGCAGTATTCTGCCATGTCAAAGATTGGGTTTCTTCTAATTAGGCATTTCTCCAAAAATAATCATCATCCAAACCATTTCCAGTTACTCCTAAATTACACCTTACACAACTCCACAAAATGCTACAAACTGAATTTTCTTCATAATAACTTTCCAAAATGTCAGAATAACTGAACAGTCCCTGAGTGTCAATCTGAGACACAAAAGGCCTGAGCCATTAATTACCAAACTCCAGGAAAACCTAAGTGGAACTTTGTAAGTGGAGCCAACGCTACTGATACAGAAGTTCCCTGATAGGCTTTGATTGGTGGATCAGACGGTGACATCACAGCCTCGTTTAACCACTGAGCTGCTAAGAACTTATTGTCAGAGTACTTTTCCTTTGCCTGAGGACCTTGGGGGTCATCAAATTGAAAGAACCAACTATGGGAATTTTCAGTTGTATAGAGCGAGTGGTTTGTCTGAGAGACTCTAGTATCAGTTGTGTGCCCTGTGTCAAATTGTGCACCTCTGTGAAGGTACCTGGGAAGGCCACCTCATTGTGCTTCCCAAACCACAGTATTGCTTTTGATCAGCCTGGTGAAGCTAAGGTTCGTGTCTCCCCAGCAGGAAGTTTGCACAGAAGCCCTTGGTTTATAAAGTGGGTTCTGTGACCTACAACACACTTCCCCAAACCATACTTCACACAGGTTATCCTGATTAGATGGGCTGCTGGGGGGAGAAATAAATGTCAATAGGAAGCCTTGCATGTCAGAGACATTCCTTAAAAACTCCACCCCGAGGGCTCCAGCCTGTTGCACTTTCCACTGCCACTAACCAGCTCCCTCCCAAAGGATACAACTGTGGAACACACCACACCACCCTGAGCCATGGGGATTTGCATTTAGTTTCCTATACCCCTTTGGACACAGATAAACACTAGCATTCCCAAGAGTTAGGAACCAGAAGAGAAATGCTCGGCTTTCTATTTCCCATGAGATGTTTTAAGGTGACATTGCACCCTTTCACATCTCTTATTACTAGCTAGACGGCAGAAGACATGGTTTCTGGGAGATTTCAAGTTCATGCACGAAGGCCACTAGCTATCTAAGTACTGGTACACTGAATTAAGCTGAAGTAGTGTCAGTGTAGCCAAACTTTGAGGAGTTATTTATAGGAACAGAGTATCTATCTTGAGCCAGCATTGTACCAGGCATGAGCATCTGATTTTGGGTACTGGGTTTTCATGACTTGTTTTTCACACTTACTTAGGTTGTTTCTCCTTCTCTTGAATATTCATCTTCAGCTAGTCTGTCTCCATCAGTTTAAGGGATCTTTGATGGATGTTCCACCTTCTGTCCCACTCATGAGGAACACATCCCAGGTCCAGTTATATGTGCCCCCGCATCTCAGCCTCCACCGGGAGTATGAACCAAATTAATTTTCTCTCCCTCTTTCCTACACTGGATATGTTGAGCACTGTATCGCTAAACTGGCTACTCCTCCCTTGCAGCCCGAGTTTCTGTTATCGGTAGCCACAGCTCTGGATGTTCCCTCTTCTATTACAGCTCCTGAAACACTCACCTTTGAATGTCTGTCTCAGGTGGTTACTGGAAGCTCCCACAATGGGAACATGGCCATACTTGCTTTGAATGTGACTATCTTATGCATGCTTGCCTATGGTCTTCTGACTGCTTTTAGCCCCCATGCATCACCCGCTGCAGCCCTTCTATGCACAGAAGCTCACATGCTGTTCTAAACTCTGCAGCCTCCTCTTTTGCAAATCCTGGTTTGTTTATTTCTGATGTGCATTTTAACACTGATATCTTGGTTCAGGCAGTAAGAGCTATTTATTTCTAAACTGTCAATATTAGAACGGTTCTGGAAACTACCCTTACAAAGTATCTGGTCTACGTTTAAACACTAAATCTTTCCCAATAGACAATAGCATAGATACCACTGATAATTATAATTTGGGTGTTGCAGTGTACAATGAGCAGGCTGGCTGTCCTAGAAACAGTACATCCTATGCATCCTGTCACAGGCCAAACCCAAGACAAGGGAGAAAGGGCAGGATTGTCACTGCCTCCCAAACAACCTGGGATGGCACAACACAAAACATATGCTTTCCACACGACTGTCAAGTTGTTGGAGGCCTCTGTAGTCTGTGCTGTTTATCCTAGGTGATGATAAGGTTGAAAGTTAAATGATTTTGTTTCCTGTCTAGATAAAGCTTTCTGGGGACCAAATGAGCCATGTCCTAGCTATGATTTACCCAGAAGAATATGTGAATGAGTCCAGATATCTTAACACATGTTTTCTCTGCTTAAAGCCTCAGAGTAGAGTTGCCCTTTCCGGAAAGGGGTTCCTACAAGGAGCTCGGCTTCTCTTCCTCTCAATTAGGAGTAATTTGTACTTAGAGTTGGGAAAGAGGCATGCCACAGCTCTGACAAATCCTTATCAGTATCCCCATTTTAGAGGCAGTATAAAGGAGGCAAGAAGCCAAGCGGTTGCTCACGGTCACAGATAATGTGTATCTTTACATCACAGTGTTTCCACAGAGCCCAGAAAGGTGGTGACAATGGTGTGTTCGCACAGTGTCATGAGCAGAAGGACAGGACACAGAAAAATCTTGGTGGAGCAGCTTCACACCAAAGAAACAGCCTAACTTAGGCCATGTTTATTCATAGAACCACCACTAAATTATCTAATTTATTGTTTACAAAGGGAACACTATGCAAGTGCCATTGTCTCATGTATCCCACAGGAAAACACCAAGAACTACTGAACTGATCTTTTAGGATTTTTTCATTTAAGAGAAACAAGGCACTTTATTAGAACTGATTAAGTGCATCTAACCGTGTAGTCCTGGGGCCTGATGGCATTAGCAGGGCATCAATAGATGTTTGTCAGATTAATAGTTACTCACTCGCTGCACACCTGAAGTTGCACTCTGCCAGGGAGGGAATGTGCTTGGTTTACCTGTCTGAAGATTTTACAGACAGATTTTAGGAAGGTAAGTTGTGAACTGATTTTTAGAGGAAATTAAAATATAAACTTAACCTTTAATTTTTAAGTAATGGGTAACTTTAAGAAAAGTGGAAGCACAGAGAAACCCTGTTTCCAAAAGATAAAAAAAAAGAAAAAGAAAAAGAAAGAAAGAAGGAAGGAAGGAAGGAAGGGAGGAAGGGAGGGAGGGAGGGAAGGAAGGAAGGAAGGAAGAAAGCAAGAAAGAAAGAGAGAGAGAGAGAGAGAGAGAGAGAGAGAGAGAAAGAAAGAAGGAAGGAAAGAAAGAAGGAAGGAAGGAAGGAAGGAAGGAAGGGAAGGGAAGGAAGGAAGGAAGGAAGGAAGGAAGGAAGGAAGGAAGGGAAGGAAGGAAGGGAGGGAGGGAGAAAGCAAGAAAGCAAGAAAGCAAGAAGGAAGGAAGGAAGGAAGGAAGGAAGGAAGGAAGGAAGGAAGGAAGGAAGGAAGGGAGGGAGGGAGGGAGGGAGGAAGGAAAGGAAGGAAGGAAGGGAGGAGGGAGGGAGGAAGGAAGGAAGGAAAGGAAGGAAGGGAGGGAGGGAGGGAGGGAGGGAGGAAGGGAGGAAGAAAGCAAGAAAGAAAGAGAGAGAGAAAGAAAGAAAGAAAGAAAGAAAGAAGGAAGGAAGGAAGGAAGGAAGGAAGGAAGGGAAGGAAGGAAGGAAGGAAGGAAGGGAGGGAGGGAGGGAGAAAGCAAGAAAGCAAGAAGGAAGGAAGGAAGGAAGGAAAGAAGGGAGGGAGGGAGGAAGGAAAGGAAGGAAGGGAGGGAGGGAGGGAGGGAGGAAGGAAGGGAGGGAGGGAGGGAGGGAGGGAGGAAGGAAGGGAGGGAGGGAGGGAGGGAGGGGAGGAAGGAAGGAAGGGAGGAAGGAAATTGGGAAGTACTGTAAGAGAATCCCCAAAGGCCTTTTACCCAACTTCAAATGTTAACGACTAATGCGACCTTAGCAGAACCAGGGCTTATACGGTACGACACTATTGTTCATCCACAGGTTTTCTTCAGTGTTTTCAATTTGTCCCATCACTGGTCACATTCTTTTGTGGGATTCAATTCAAGGTCACATGTGACCTTCACTTTTCACTGTCCTCACCTACTTCCAATCTGAGTCAGTCTTCCCTTGTCAGCTGGGTGAGACTGGTTATTTTGTAGAGTGCCCCTCGAATCTGTGTTCGTCTGGTATGCCCTCTTGAATGAATTTAGAAAAAAATGATAATTTTTATTGGAAGAATTACCGTGGGAGTGATGTGGTGTTTTCTTTGTACCTCATGCTTCGCTGAGGATGACATTAGCTTTAATCACTTAGCTGTGGTGGTATTGGACAGGTTTCCCCACTACGTGTAACTACTTTTCCCTTATAATTAATAAGTTTCTTATGAGGTTGAATGTGGTGGTTGTGCAAGTATCTTCTTCCTCATTAGACTTCTGCCCACTAATTTTAGCCATCACCCATGCTTCTTGCATATAATTATTTACTGTGGTGCTTGCCAAATGGTAATTTTCCATTTCAATCATTCTTCCTACATTGATTAATTTGAATGATGCTATAAAGAAGTGCTTTCTCTCCCCCTAGTTATATATTTATTGGAGTTTTTAAAAATAAAGAATGGGGTTTTCATGGCAGCAAAATGCAAGCCAGTAACTGCTCGGAAGGAGAACAGACACTGTGAGATAGAACAGCCGGATTGTTTAGGCGAAACAAACACCAGAAACCAGGACTGAGATCAGAGCTGTTATTTGCTGGGAGTGGAAAATGAAAGTCTTTTAATGGTTTCTGAGAAGGCATAAACAATCAAAGGGATGCTCAAAATGGGTATTTGGGGTATAATTGATGGCTGAAGTGTAACAATGAGTATAAGTCATGTAGAGATACTGGGACTGGAAGATGAATTAATTCATAAAAGGAATGAGTGCCTGTCTGACCCTAATGTTACTCTGTAGTAACTAGATACACTGAGGACGGGAAACCTCCTGAGGTAAGATCAGCCCAACAAAGCATCCAAGAATTCTAAGATGCCTTGGAACCTGGGTCTTAGCAATGAATGTGAGAGGGCAGAATCTTCCTAAAACCAAGCATCAATCTTGGGGGACATTGGTCTTTTATTGGTCTCTGTCTCTCTCTGTGTGTCTCTGTCTGTCTGTCTGTCTGTATGCCTGTGTGTCTGTGTCTGTGTGTCTGGAGGTTAACTTTGGATGTCATTCCTCAAGATACATCCTTGCTTTTTAGACAGGGTCTCTCACTGAAATTTTGGGCTGAGGAATTAGACTAGGCTGGCTGGCCAGTGAGCTCCAGGAATCCTCCTGTCTCCACTCCTGAGGTCTGGAATTACAGGTGTTCATCATGCCCAGTCTCTCACACAGGTGCTGGGGATCAAACTCAGGACCTCAGCTTTTGCAGCAAGCATTCTACCCACTAAGTTATCTCTCTAGCCCTGATTATTTCTTGATGTTATCTCATCTGGAGTGTACTATAGTCTCAGGACCAAAACTACTCATAGGGTGACTAGCTATTGGATGAACTGTCTGCATTGTTGTCAAGGGAAAACATACTGCTCCTCACCTCCATTCTCCTTGAGGGTATACATAGGAATCTGAGGCATGTACCATCCTCTGGTCGTTGAGTACAATGAGTGAGGGTGTGTCAGGTGATATCCAGTCTTCTCCAGCTCATCTCCAAATAAGTAGCTTTTGTCAGGCCTTAGGCTTCTCTCCCAGGGTCCCCAAAGATTCTCATAAGACACCATAGATTCCCCATTAAGATACTGGCCAATCAGTTGTTTGGGGGACAAACTGAAACAACCTTGGTTGATGAGGGTGGTGGCCATGTCTGTAAGTTTCTGCTCAAGACCTTGTAATGGCACCAGAACATTAGCCTGTTCATTTGGAGCGGGATGGCAAGGCCTTCTGACAGGCACTATGGCCTGGAAGAGCATTGCCATCTTTTCTTTTATCTGTAGTTGTGCAGTGTCTCTAACCGAGAGGCAATGTGGTTCCCTCTGGCATGGCAGCAATAGAGAGAAACTTCAGGAAAAAAAAATACACGTGAAAACCTCCCGAACTTGCCTTTGGGGACACAGAGCTCTGCGCTGCTTTTCTTTGTGGCTGGGATATTGCCTGCAACAGGAAGCAGTAGAGAGGTAACTTCCTAACCAGCAGAAAGAGCCCCACATCTTCCAGTGACTGAGTTTGTGTCCTCCTACAGAGCACAGAGCTACAAGGAGCAACAATACTTGAGTCAGACCTGTCTGTATTCAAATTGCAGTGCCACCAAAACTCTCTGACTTTAGATACGGAGGGCAATCGATACCCACATCGTTCTACAACTAAAATGAAACTTGGGTAGCTTTCCACGCACAGTGACCATGACTGCTGTCAGGGAACTGGACATCCCTTGTCACCATTCTCTTATAGTTCAGCAATCTATGTGCTGTCTTCATAGTCACCCACATTGCCTTCCTACACCACGACCACCAGCTTTAATTACGTTATGTTTAAGAAACTGAATATTGTCTTCTAGCAAGAATAGTACCTGCACAGCACTGAGTAAAGATTATTAAGATGCCATCTAGTAAACTGTCATAGCAGAGTTCAGGTAACCAAAGGCACTAAGCAAGCGAAACCGTACTTAGCTCTTGCTCTGTCCTACTCCTTTGACCCTTGACTGATCCATCACCATGCCGAGAGAATCAACCAGAGAGTCACACTTCAATATAGACTTTGTGCTTCATTTTTTACAAGTGTGATTTAATTTCAATTATTTGTGATCATTCTTATTATCCAAATAATGATGACCTAGAATGATGAGCCCTTACTGTAGATCACTGTTATTAAGTCTTAATGAGAAACGGGGCATGACTGCCAAAGTTTTTATAAGAAATACGGGTTACCGGGTTAATAGCAAGGTGTGGCAGGGCTGTGTAGTACACGACAGACACCGAGGATTCCTGAGGCCTGTGGATGCTACATCTTGAGACAGAATTTTGTGAATTGAATGCGTTAAAGAGTCTGGGTGCCAAGAATCTCATTGTGGTTTCTCTGGAAGAATATACACTTGTATTAATGACATATAGTGATTTCTTTACACTGAGGGTAATAGGTTATTGTAGATTTTTAAAGTAATTTATATGCATGTGCCTGTGCGGGTTTACATGCACCATATGTGTGCAAGTGCTCTGGAAGGCCAGAAGAGGATGCTGGGTTCCCTGGAACTGGAGTTAATAGGCAGTTGGAAGCCACCATGTGGGTGCTGGGATCTGAACCCAGGTCCAGTACAGGAGCAACAAGCACTCCTAGCTGCTAAGCCATCTCTCCAGCACCAGAAATTTCTGTCTAACACAAACATATACCCAGTTGAGATGAATGTGCCTGTTTATGTTTACAATTCCTGTGATTATACATGGACAATCAGTGCTCAGAAGGAAGGTTACCAAGAACCTGAAAAGTGCTTTAAAAATTCTACGTGGGGACCAGTGGGATGGCACAGTGGGCAGAAGGTGCTTGCCACCATGTCAGATGACCCGGGTTCAATCCCCAGTCCTCACATGGTGGAATGGACTCTCAAGCTGCTCTCCTGCCCCCATGTGCGTGGTACATGCACACCTACCCTCCCCATACACAAACACACGCAGAAGAAATATCCGCTGAGCATTTTTCCAGAGTCTATTGATTGTCTTTGTCAGCGGGTTTTCTCAGAGCCTGGAGAAGGGACGTATAGGCATGGTATTAGGCCAGTTAACATCCAGAGTGGATCTGAGTGAAAAATTAAATGTGCTCAGCTCATTAGTTTCTCTTTAAAAATTACCACTGTGGCTAGGTTGTCTTGCCTAGCTTCTGACCAAGTTTAAGGACCTCCGAGAGTGGCATGCCAGAAATGTTGGAAATAATAACATTTTCATTATTTTATTCCATGTGAACCTCCTGGTGGGTGGCAGAGTGATTGAAACTTTCGGAGGCCTGGTTTATTTTCATACTGATTTGCAAGGTTGCTGCAGTGTTTCTATATTCCACATAATTTGGGCGTTTATTACATGCTTTACAAGGCACTTGAGTAATAAGATGTCAAACTTAAAAGTGGTATTGTGTATACAGAAACTCCATTAACAAAAATTGCCAAGTAGTGCCACTTGTTTACAGTGAAAGAAACTTTAAGTAAGATGGAAGGGTCCTTTTTGCATAATGACTTAATTAGCAACTTGAAAGGTTTTCTTGTTTCACTGAGCTCCTGGTTTCTACCAAATTCACTGGACAAAGCATTTTATTATTAATCATTCTTCATTCCAGGTATTTATTTGGACATAGGACTCTCTTCTATGAAGTTGTGAGTCTTCTCTCATGGTAAGTTTTAAAATCACAGTGCTGAGAATGCTAACTGGTCAGTGCGAGCACTGTGTTGACTGCAAGGACCACTTTGCAGCTACAGCTGTCAACCAGGAACTGGGATGGTTGTTCTCCCTGATACCAATTTCCATGGGTGTGCAAGTCCTTTGTGTAAAATGTGTGGCATACACACATATTTTGCATATGTGAATATACTCCAGTATTCTCTAAATAATCTCTAGGTTAATTACAACACCTAATGAAATGTAGGAGCTAGGCTAGGTATGCAGTCCTCACACTATATTGTTTAGAAACTAATGATAGGAAAATGTTTGCACCTGTAGTTGTGTCTTCAGAAAAGTGTAATTTCCCTCAATATTTCTGAGCACTGTTTGGTTGAATCCATAGCTGTGGATCCCACTAACATAAGGAGCCAACTGTACATCTCGTGTTCTAGTCACAAGCTGAATGGATTAAACTGCACTCTGGTGGCTTTCTTCACTGGGTATTGCTCTCCAAGCCTGGTGGACCACCACAGAATTTTAGCATCCCTCTCAGGTCTCAAATTTTGTGAAATAACCAAAATGTGGAAATGACCTCTCCATTTGACTCTATTCAGACACAGTCTAAACTGTCATTGCTTTTGCAGAAGTTAGAGTAGCAAGATATGCCTAAAGGACAGCATCTCGGTCAATGAGTGTCTAGACTTAGACATAACCTGGATGTGAAGTTCATGAACATTCATGTAGTGTGCAGGTCTCCATTGCCACCTTCATTGAGACCTTTTTACAAGGAATGCTTCGAAACAGCAGTTCTCAGTATGGTCTCTGACAGCAGCAGTAGAATAATGTGCTGGAGATGAAAATGCACAGTGCCCACCATCAGTGCCTGCCAGGCTTGGTGTGATCCTGATTCTCAGTGCCCATCATCAGTGGTCTCCAGCCTGTGTATGATCCTGAGTCTCCCCCAAGGCTGGAGAGATCTAGAGAATCCCATCCCTGTAAGATGGCTAGGAGCAAATGCATCCATTCTTTGGGTGTCTCCTGATGCCTTGTTGTTTTAGGGGATATATTATCACCAAGATTTTTTTAACAGCAAACTAATATTGTGCCCAAAATCTATAACCCCGAGGTTACAAAAAAATGTAAGATTTTGTTCACTTATATATGGTTTTCTTGAGACCCAACTAATCATGCCTAATTACAATTCTTTTATTATTATTATTCTTATTATTATTATTATTATTATTATTATTATTATATTTGTGTTTTAATTTTACACATCAGTCATGGGTTCCCCTGTCCTCCCCCCTCCCGCCTCTACCCTCACCTTCCCCCCAGCCCCTCCCCTGCATTCCCATCTCCTCCAAGGCTAAGACTCCCCTGGGGATTCATTTAAACCTGGTGGATTCAGTACCGGCAGGTCCATTCCCCTCCTTCCAGGCTGAGCAAAGTGTCCCTGTGTAATAAGCCCAAGGTTCCAAACAGCCAGCTCATGCACTAAGGACAGGTCCCGGTCCCACAGCCTGGATGCCTCCCAAACAGTTCAAGCTATTCAATTGTCTCACTTATCCAGAGGGCCTGATTCAGCTGGGGGCTCCACAGCCTTTGGTTCATAATTCATATGCTTCCATTCCTTTGGCTATTTGTCCCTGTGCTTTTCCAATCTTGGGCTCAACAATTCACACTCTTACAGTCCCTCCTCTTTCTCGACAATTGGACACCTGGAGCTCCACCTGGGGCCTGGCTGAGGATCTCTGCATCCACTTTCATCAGTTATTGGATGAGAGTTCCAGCTCGACTGTTAGGGTGTTTAGCCATCTGATCACCAGACTAGGTCAGATCAGGCTTTCTCTCGACCATTGCCAGTAGTCTACAGAGGATGTATCATTGTGGATTTCTGGGGACCTCTCCAGCACTCTGCCTATTCCTGTTCTCATGTGGTCTTCATTTACCATGGTCTGTTATTCCTTGTTCTCCCTTTCTGTTCTTGATCCAGCTGGGATCTCCTGTTCCCCTAAGCTTTCTTTCCCTCGAAACTTGCCCTTCATTACTCCCACTGTCGTCCAGGTTGTTCATGTAGATCTCACCCATTTCTCTGTCATTGGGTGATCTCTGTGTCTTTCCTAGGGTCCCGTTTTCTAGGTAGCCTCCCTGGAGTTGTGTAGCAGTCTAGTCATCTTTGTTTTACATCTAGCATCCTCCTATGAATGAGTATATACCATGTTTGTCCTTCTGAGTCTGGGTTACCTCACTCAGGATGATTTTTTTCTAGATCCATCCATTTGCTGCAAACCTCATGATGTCATAGTTTTTCTCTGCTGAGTAGTACTCCATTGTGTATATGTACCATATTTTCTTTATCCATTCTTCAGTTGTAGGGCATCTAGGTTATTTCCAGGTTCTGGCTATTACAAACAATGCTGATTAGTGATTCATCTTAGTTTTTATTTCCCAAGTTCAAACATAGCCTCTCAGAAACCTTTATCTAAACCATTTTTTTCCTTTTTAGAGAATTAAACATCCACCCATAATTCCTATGGTAAATCTACCTCATTTTCCACTCTCAGAAGAATTTTTATTAAAGAATAAACAATGGATAAGAGGATGTTACAGACCACAGGAGTATGAGAGCCCCGAGGAGTCTGAGTATCGGATATACCGATCTGTGCTCTTCTATGGGCTTCCTTTTTCTACTGCCCATTTTGCATGCTTGTTTGCAACATACAAAACAAAGTATTAAGTCATTTCGTGACTCAATCTTATCAGAGCCCTAGGGCAATTTTAAGAAACAAACAAACAAAAAACCCAACATATCTATCTGATAAGCTAGAAGATGATTCTACTGCTCATATCTATGAAAAGTTCCTATCATTTATGTGCAAAATTTGAGATCTGAATGAAATCATAATTCTATGTAGGCCAGTATTTTCTAAGTAGCATGAGAGGACAAAGCTTTTGTCTTTAGTTTATAAGTATGGCAAAAAAAGGTAAGACTTTTGATGTGCGGTCTGAAAAAAAAGAAGAGGAAGTGGTGGTGGATGAAAGAAACATCTGAAATAATTATACATAGGATATAAGAAATATGTTACAAGTAATTTACAGATGAACAGGGACATAGACGTGAATGACAGAAAATTCTGAATATCCAGGTCCAAATATTCCATATCCAACTCACATTCCCCAGTCTTCTTTGAGGTTAGATTGACTACATGATTAGTTCTAATTGTCTATATGCCAAAGCCATAGGCAGCTAAGAATCAAGGTGCCGTTCTCAGCCTTCCCATCCTCTTGCTGTTCTACACTGTTCTACATCTATTCTACAGAACCATCTGCACTACCCAGAGGGCTGCCCAACCCCCACAGGACTTAACTTTAGGGAGGAACAAAACAGGCAGTAAGTCAGTCTCAGGGACACAGGGGTTTGTCTGCTGCAGCACCATGTGTGGAAACCTTGGCTTCTTCCAGACTGGAAAAGTGGGCTTGCTCTTGGTTCATTATTGTCTAGGTTCCCCTCATCAGGTACACCACCGCCTTCCCATGTTCAACATAACTGTTGAAGACCTAAGACAAGCCCCAAGTTTTTGTTTGTTTGTTTGTTTTTGGGTTTTTTTGGCACACCTTATATGTGCAAGGGCACACACTGGATGTGCATTTGTTTTTTTAGGGTTTTACCAAGGCATAGGGTTCATCTAATGAATGACAGCAGTCCCTAAGCAGAAGTAATTTTCCCCTCCCTGAGCTTTGGCAGGCCCTAAGACATGTTTCTGTTCTTATTCACGGGAGGTCACTGTCTCCCTTCTGACCCAGTGGCAAACTCTTGGACAGTGGGGACTTTATCTTATTGACCCACGAATCTTCTGCAGCTTTTTCTTTGTAAGACGTTTCCCGTAAACAACTGTTGATGGTGTGGATAGAGAAACAGCATTTTATGTCTATTTAATTACTAGAATTATTTCTGAGAACTAAAATCAGTTGAGGAGTATGACACAGAAGGTTTTGTAGTGACTTCTCAGGAGCTTCTGACAGTATTGTGGAGATCTGTAATTAAATATTTTCCTCTTGTGCACCTGGCGCATTGGAAGCATAAATCTATTGAATGAGTAAACTGAATGAATGGACTTCCCTGCTTTTTGGTTGATCAATAGCTCTCCCGAGTGAATGAATTCCTACCCTAAGGTACCTTCGGTAATTGAATGAGGAGACATCCCCGAGTCATTGTGGCAGATGGAGACATTTCTAAGTCCCCAGAGCAGGGGGAATATTGGATTTTTTCCCCTGTAAAACATGTTGAAAAATCAATAAGCTTATATTGTTTCTGGTAATTTAAACCAACTCAAATATAAATTTCTTCATAAATTTTGAACTCACTTGGCGAAGTTAAATAGGGTTTTTTGTTTGTTTGTTTGTTTGTTTGTTTTTGTTTATTTTGAGTAGTATTCCTGAGGTCCTGTTACCTGAAGGGATTGTCCCTAGTGGTGAAATTCCTCCCAGAAGAATTTCACAGTTCAATTTTCCAAAGTTTCTTCTTAATAGAAGAGAAGCTAAAGACAAAAAGAAAATGGGATTCTTCTATTTTTTTTTATAATAAATATAATTTCAATTTGCTAAAATGTTTTATTTAAAATTACTTGAAATAATCCTTTTTGGCGTTATTCTAGCCATAGTTGTAGTGTTTTACAGGATGTTTGTAATTGTTAAGTAATGATAGCAATGGACTATTGATTAAGTAGACATTTTCATGTGTTGTTTTATATTTTCGAGCATCGTGTATCCTGTACCTTGAATTTCTGAAAGTGGTGATCACATTAAGGCTGGATTTGCTCTCCCTGGAGAAACGAAGAAACTCACCCTTCCCATCATAGTACTCTTCAGTGAGCGTCACATCGAGATTGTTGTTCAAAACAAATGAATGAAAGGCTCGGATGAAGCAGGGCGTCTAACCTGGCACACGAGGCTGATGGAAATCACACTCAGGAGAATGTAGAGCAGTAGGAGAAACCCATGCTAATGACCTGTGCCTTTTAATTAACGGAGGTGTTTATGGGGCTCCAGACAGCCAGGAAGGAGTCTCTCCTGTTATTTTTGGAGTTGTACAATCTTGCAGAGTTAACGTTGTAAAGTGTGGAGTGAATCCAGTGAACCCCATGTAACTCTCAGCAGCCTCTCCAAGCCTGGATGTCGCTGTTAACTGTAGATGGCAATGAGACAATTGTCACCGGTCTTCTTCCCCCAAACTTTCCTGTGGCTGGACTATGCGTCATTTTTGAAACTGAGATTCACCGTGTTGATTAAGGTATCTATCCATCTATCTATCTATCTATCTATCTATCTATCTATCTATCTATTTATTTATTTGAGTTAGGTCCTTGCTATGTAGCTCAGGCTGAACCTGACTGCCTGATCCTCCTGCCTCAGCATCCAGAGCAGTAGGATTACAGGTGTGCCATTACATCTGGCTTGATTTGGGTCATGGTTTACATTTGGCATGGAGCCCTTATATCTATTCTGGGTGGGCGTGCAGAATGCAGGTAAGATTTTTGAAACCACTTATTTCCATAAACAAAGAGTTCAACAAAATCAACCATTTTTCCTTGAAGAATCTGCAGAAAAGAGTTCAGGCACCTGCTTACTAACCTGCTTACTAATCTTGAGGTGTTTTAGGAATGAACAGATTGGCAGGAGCCTGGATGGCCAAAATCGGGCATTTCATTTAGGAGGGAAAAGGACATTGCTCACTCGGTGAAGTTCTTGCACCGAAGGAGGAGGACTCAGGTTTGATCCCAGCACCCACATAAAAAGCAGGGCATAGTTGTGCACACATAGCATCCCAGCACTGGGGAGGTGGCAATAGGTGGATCCCTGGGACTCACTGGCCTTCCAGCCTATCTGAATCAGAGAATCCCATAGCTCAGTGAGAGACCCTGTCTTTAAAAATCAATGTGAATGACTCCTGAGGAGAGGGATCCAAGCTTGACCTCTGACTATGACTTGCACATGTACACATAAATTCCGTCACACACAAACACACACACACAGATAAAGAAGAGTGAGTGAGCTTCTTAAACTTTTTCCATTCATGATCCCTTTTACACCCCAAATTTTAAGTGACTCTGGGTATGGAGATATAAAATAGGTGTACAAATAAAATATTTACTGATAATGAATCATAAATTCATTTAAAAATAATCCTTTGGTTACATATTGTTGTTTTTGTTTTTCGAGACAGGGTTTCTCTATAGCTTTGGAGCCTGTCCTGGACTATCTCTGTAGCCCAGGCTGGCCTCAAACTCACAGAGATCAACCTGCCTCTGCCTCCCTAGTGCTGGGATTACAGGCATGTGCCACCATCGCCCGGCTTTATAGTTTTAACACTCAGTAAAGACAAAAGCAAATGTTCACAGCAATGAGAAGGATTTTTACATAAGGAATTAACTCTTGGCCGAATATTTGATACTGCAGGACACAGCACATTTGTGATGCTTGTCCGAGTTGATCAATATCTGAATATTACAAGTGTCAAAGCTGAGAACACCTCTTAGCATAAATACATAATATAAATCGGCAGAGGTATATATCAGGGCCACTTCAGAGTGGTTGGAAATTTTGTCCTAATTTAAGCCAAAACTCATTAAATAACTTTTTTAAAAAAATTGTCAACAAATCAAACAACAATTTTAAAAATCAAAACTTTGAACACAGTATAACCTAAAGCTACATCAGTGATACCTACCTGCTCAAGAGCAATGGCAGGGAAACACTGGGACTTCCTTTACCAGAACAGGAAACTGTATGGACAACAGCACAGTGAAATCCACAGGTAAATCTGAGCTAAGGCGCTGAGTAGCAGTGAAGCAAGGTAGTGCAATATGGCTGACGGCTGCCATGTTGATTTTGTTCTGTGTGTTTGATTTTTGGTTGTTGTCAAATTTTGTGTGACCCCTCCTCCCAATCTGTTATACAACATCCATACAGTCATGTCACACAGTTTAAGAATCATAGGAGGGGTTGGGTTTTAGCTCAGTGGTAGATCGCTTGCCTAGCAAGCACAAGGCCCTGGGTTCAGTCCCCAGCTCCAGCAAAAAAAAAAAAAAAAAAAAAAAAAAAAAAGAATCATAGGAGTAGCCAGGTGGTACTGCCTGACTTTAATCCCAGCACTCTGTGTAGACAAATTTCTAAATGGTCTTATTAAATAAAAAATACAAAGTCAAATATAAAGGTGAAAGCCTTAAATCAGGGAAATAGGGGAAGCTACCAGCCAACCTTTCCTCACCAACTCTGCAGCTTCCAAATGCGAGCTACGTTCTGTCTACCCACACCTTTATATGCCTTGATTTTCTGCCCCCTGATTGTCTATCTTAGTCCAGCTACCTCACTTCCTTGTCACTGCCTGTCTGTACAGACCTCCAGCTCTCTATGGTTGGCACTAGGATTAAAGGCATGTGTCACCACACTTGACTCTGTTCCCTAGTATGGCCTTGAACACACAAAGACCCTGCCTGATCAGATTAAGGATGTGTGCTGCCTGACTTTGTTTACTTAAAATGGCTGGTCTTTTCCCCCTGATCTCCAGGCAAGATTTATTTATCAAAGTACAAAGAATATATCACCACATTTCAGCAGAACTGAAATATCACATTTCTCCTCTGTTGTCTTATGAAAATAAAAAAGTTTAAAAAGAGTTATAACATATAAGAAAAACTATATACAATAAGTACAATAACTATATACAATATATCCAAGCAATAAATACATCAACAATGTTTAGTCCATTTGCACTGACCAATTCAGAGAAAATATTCCCTTATCTATCCTATTTTGGTGAGTCCAAAATGTGCCTAATTCACTTTCTATCCTAATTTGTATTACCAACAGAAAACTATCTCATGATATCTTTCAAACTTACACACTTAACACCTCTTAATAAGTTTCTTTTCTGAATTTCTTAACAAGCAAAGTTGTAACTACAATTATCCAATCTTAACTCCCTCAGAGACCTGAGAAGTAAATAATATTACCTAGTAAAACAGGAAGTACAAACAAGTGACTTCTAAAAAAATGTGAGTTGACAGAAACAGGCACCTGCTTGGACAGTCACCTGAGGTTTCTCTGCACATTGGGGCATCATCTTCAGCCTATAGGCTTAGCATATCTGACAGACTCATTTGTGAAGTAGTATGTACACAAGACCCACACCGCAACCTCTCATTCAGTGCGAGAATTCCATGTACCAGGTAAACTTGAATTCCACCAGTGTCTTGTTCAGGATTTTAAATTCTGGAAATCGCTGGTGTTTTTGGAATTTGGCTGCCGATTCTTCTCGGGTTATGGGTGGCTTCATCTCCTTTATTAAGTGCCAGTCTACTATTGAGAGGTTAGACTCCATCAGACTAGTTACTCCTTCAAGAATAACTGTTTCAGCTACTATGATAAAAGGGAAGATTATTGAATCTACTTTTAAAGAGCAACTTGTTTTAAATTGTTATAGATTTTAGTTTATTGATACAAATTTAAAGTTAATTTTGTTATACTGTATGTATATTTCTACTCTTGTTTAAGGTATTGTGTTTATGCAGCTCATTTGAAATTATAATGGATAATTAAGAAATACAGATTAATAATTAGTCTTCTATGATAGTCAACCTTATAGTCATGTTAAGTTTTCTAGGTATACATAGATATAATTCAATTAGGTAGGTAATCTTCCATCAATACAAAGACCTACAGAATATGGTATTTAAAATGTTTTAAAAACTTAGACTTTTCTAGATAGTGAGACATGTCTGCTCCTGGCAGCACCAAGGAAGATGATGGGCATGGAAGATACTCCATATGGAGTTTATCTTCTTCATGGCAAAAGTTAGCCATTTGGGCAAGAAACTGTTCTTGCCTGGACTGCTTGACAAAATACTGTATAAACTGGACATGCAGGACCCATAGGGAGGTGACCTCTGAACTTTCAAGGTGAGATGGTCCTTCAGGTTCCTGCTTCACAGAGGAATTTGCCAAACATTCTACAAACACAGAAAGAAGTGAGTGAGAGACTCTAGACCTATTGGCTGACAATGGATGCTCTAATGTTGCAGAGGAACTTTGGGTAACTGTCCAGGCAGCCAGTTATCTCTGTCATTCTGGATTTTTGGAAGTTGTTTACAATGCACTTCCTGTTTACTTAGGTAATATTATATCCTTTTGGGGTCTTTGATGTAGTTGAAGACTAGATAGTTATAATTATGGTTTCCTTTGGTTATTATAAGAGATAATATAGATATGAAACTTTAGACTCACAAATATAGGATAGATAAAATACTTTCTTTAATAATACAAAATACAAATAGACCAGTTATTGTAACTGTAATTCTTGCTTGATAACTGTTTTATTGTATATAATTTTACTATGTTAAAGTTAAAACTTTCCTTTTTAATTAAACAGAAAAAGGGAAATGCTGTGGAATAATGCTTTTGTATACTGGTTTAATAAAACACTGATTGGTCAGTAACCAGGCAGAAAGTATAGGTGGGATAAGCAGACAAGGAGAATTCTGGTACACAGGTAAAGCCATGGAAAATGTGGCAACATACAGATTAACAGAAATAGCCTAAGTTTAAGTGTAAGAGCTAGTCAGTAGTAAGCCTGAGCTAATGGCTGAGCAGTTTTAATTACTATATGCCTCTGTGTGTTTACTTGGGACCATAGATCCACGGGATCCAGGCTGGACCAGAAAAACTTCAGTTACAACTTGGGAGGCAGAGGCAGGTAGATCTCGGTCAGTTTGAGGCCAGCCTGGTCTACAAAGTGAGTTCCTAGACAGCCAAAATTATTGCACAAAGAAACCCTGTCTTGAAAAACAAAACCAAAAGAATCAGAGGAGTAGATCACAGAATTTGAAATCTTGAAGCTGAAAGGAATATTAAACAGTGAAATAGCTCTTTGGTTTATGGTCAAAAAACACAGAGCCAGAATGTAACGAGAATGCATGCTGACAGTTAAGAGCCATGCCCAGGGACCACCACACATCTGACTTCCTTTTGTAACTTGAATAAAAATCTTTTTTAAATGACATCACATCTAACTCTTTCAGATTTTTGGTTGACCAGGTTGTCCTAGGTTTCTTTCTGTTAGTGTGACAAAATACTCTAACCCACGAAACTTGGGGAGGAAAGAGTTTATTGGCTGGCATTGCCCAATCACATTTCATCATGGAGGGAAGTAAGGAACTCAGGGCAGGAACCTGGAAGTCAGAACAACTGGGGAGCTGCTTATTGGCTCTTCCTAGATGGCTTACAGACTCCTGTTAGCCAGCTTTCTTGTACATCCCAGGACTAGCTACCTATGCTGCCTCTCACAGTGGGCTTGGCCCTCCTGTGTGAGTTAACCGTAAAGACAGGCTCTCACAGACAAACCCACAGGCCAATCTGATAGTTACTCAACTGAGACGTATTCAAGTGATTCTCAGCTGTGTCAAGTTGATAGGTTATGCTAACTAGGCCAAGGGAGGGAAACTATGGTTGGGTTGTATTGTACCAGAGTAGAATCTATTTGCAATTAAACAGACACACACACACACACACACACACACACACACACACACACACACACGTGCGCGCGCGCACATACACACAATGGCATGTCCCCTCACTGTGGGTTGTCATACAGCTCACAAAGATAACATTTATAAAGACTGGATAATGATGCAAAAATGTGTGATTATAAGAGAAGAAAGGGGAAGTAAAACCACATATACAACATATGCACAATTTTTCAAAAACCTTTAAATAGAAAAAAAGGAGGGGGGGTTAGAAAGTTATTTGCTCTAACATTTGAATAACGGGAAGAACAAAAACAATGTTTTCCTTTTTCCTGCTTTCCAATATTTTAATTAAAACTTCCTTTATAAACATAGACTATTTTAAAGTGGGAAAGCGAAAACAGCTGTTGTGCTGTTTTCGAAGATATTTAAGGCAGAACCCTTTTGCGGTGGGTCTGAAGATGTTTCTGGAACAAAACAGATATTCAACACAAAGACAGGCAAAGCCTCCTGGAGAAGCTGGAGCTGGGGCGACGACCGTGCTCCTGGGCCCTCTGGTCTCAAGAAGTTCGCAGTGGGATGAGTGGCTTCAGTCGAAAGATGTGGGGTGCTCCCCAGCCGGGCAAGCCTGAGCCTGAGGGAAGAGACAGAAAGACTCCTGCTTGGTAAAATAGCAAGGTTCCCCTCCGGCCCAGGAGTCCAACCTGAGGATGGAGCTCAGCTTGAACACATGCAACATGGGATGGTCCTGACCTGGAGAAACCAGTCAATCTAATTAAAATGGGGAGGCTGGTGCTTCCTGTCACTTAGACGCCCCTCCTGTAAATCATTATCATGGAACATCTACCCACTTCCTCTATTCCTGTGCTGGCCAGGAAATAGAGCACCTTCCCTAGACCTCCCATTTTATGTTCATTCCAGCGATCTGGTGGCTCGCTGCTGGCCTTTAACTGTTTCACTTGATTTAGACGTGACTCTGAAAGGCCTCAGTTTTCTTCTCTCTCTCTCTCTCTCTCTCTCTCTCTCTCTCTCTCTCTCTCTCTCTCTCTCTCTGTGTGTGTGTGTGTGTGTGTGTCTTTTGCTGAGATGAGGCCTCATTATTTAGCCCAGGCCACCTTGGAGACTGCTGTTCACTATTTGGCCCTGATTGACCTTGAAATGGTGTAGTCAGAATTTCTTTGTACGGACAACTCCCAGATAATGACTTGGAGAATTCTTACTAATTATGAAAGCTTGGCCTTATCTTAGGCTTCTTTCAACTAGCTCTTATAACTTAACCTGTTTATATTAATCTGTTTTCTGCCACGTGACTTGTCAGTCTCTGGATACTGTATGTTTGACTTGCCCGTATCTCACTGACAAATTTCTTGCCTCTCAGATTCGTCCCAGAGTTCCTGTCTCTTCCCTGAAGTCCTGCCTATGCTCTCCTGCCTAGCTATTGGCCATTCATCTCTTTAATAAACCAATCAGAAGGTGCCTTGGCAGAGAAACATCTTCACAGCATGCAAAGATTATCCCACAACAAACTGGTGACCCTGCCTCCAGAGTACTGGAATTACAGGTGCAAACCAGCAGATCTGTCTTGAAAATTTTTTAACAGCTTTGTTGAAACACTGTGACTAGGGATATACTCTACAGGTTTAAGATATCCATTTGGAGCTGTTGGGATGGTTTCTCCACCCAGGAAATGGATGATAAGGTATTATCATTTTCATTGCTCTGAGAACTTCCCTCAAGCTCCCTTCCAACCTCCTCTTACTCCCAGACAACCACCTGACACCTGCTCATCTACTTTCTCTTCCTGTAGATTACTCTCCTCTTTTACCTATGCAAAAATAAAAATTTTAAAGCATAGAAATGGAATCACACCTCATATATTCTAACTCAGAACAATAGCTTTGATAATTAAGTGGCTAAGGATATCCATAAATGGCTTTTTGTTGACAACCAGTATTTTTTATTTCTATTTTTTTGTAGGTCTATAACATTTTGTTTTTCTCTGTTTCCATCTTGCAAGATTGTACTCGGGTCCTTAGGCTTGGCAGCAAGAACTTTTACTCCCTGAGCCATCTGGCCAGCCCAACATTTTGTTTTTCTAGTTACCTATTTGTGGACACTAGAGATAATTTCCTTTTAAGTGTATATAACTACAGCTGCTATGAAAACTCGTTACAAAGCCTTCTGTAGACAAATGTCTTCATTCTCTGCTGTGGGATGTTCTGTATGTCAAATGTGTTGCTCTGATTGGTTAGTAAATAAAACACTGATTGGCCAGTAGGCAGGACAAGCAGAGAGGAAATTTCTGGGAAGTAGAAGGCTGAAGCAGACAGACACTGCCAGCTGCTGCCATGACAAATGAGATGTAAGGTACCGGTAAGCCACAAGCCACTTGGCAACTTATAGACTCATAGAAATGGGTTAATTTAAGATAGAAGAAGTAGATAAGAAGAAGCCTGACATGGCCATACAGTTTATAAGTAATATAAGCTTCTGAGTGCTTATTTTATAAGTGGACTGTGGGACTGCAGGGACTTGGTGGGAGCTGGAGAGAAAAACTCCAGCTACAATTCTCCTTGGCTAAATATCTATGGGTGTAATGGCTAGGCTATGGACTAAGTGTCCACTGACCTTTTAAAGAAAACACTAAACCATTGTCAGTTCTATATGTTCACATGGTTCCATGTCCCTGTTATCATGAGGTGCTCTGCTATCGATGTTCTTAGTGCTGGATGCCCACATGGTTCCATGTCCCTGTTATCACGTGGTGCTCATTTCCACAGCCCTCACTCTGATCGGTGCATGTGGATATGCCATTGTGAGTCATGTCTCCCACGCTAGTCTCCTTGTGAAAGAGGGACTTGAAGAACAGTTCTAGCAGTCACCACCACACCTCCCAAAGGGCTTTGCTTCTGCCCACAAGTAACGCTCAGTACTTCTTTTCTGGGTGTTGTTCCCAACCCTGAGCAAAGGCACAGTCGCTGAAACTTACTCTGTATCTCCTAAGACTACTGTAAGAAACAACCACAAGTCTGTTGGCTTGACCCAAGGCAGCAGAAGAATTGGTCCCTATGGTGGCCTCAGGAAGAACCATTTGTCTCTTCTACATGACTCAGCAACCTGAAGCTGAGCCCACATCACTCTGGTCTACCTCTGCTTCACACGGACTTCCTCATCTCATAGCTACCCCACTCCCAGAAAGGACACGTGTCATTGGATTTAGGGGTTACATGGAAAATCGAAGACTGTCTCCTCCCTTCAGAACCCTTAAGTAGGTCTTCAAAGACCTTTTGGCTGGGCGGTGGTGGCACACACCTTTAATCCCAGCACTCAGGAGGTAGAGCCAGGCGGATCTCTGTGAGTTGAAGGCCAGCCTGGGCTACAGAGTGAGTTCCAGGAAAGGCGCAAAGCTACACAAAGAAACCCTGTCTCAAAAACAAAACAAACAAACAAGCAAAAAGACCTTTTCCCCACATGCTAGGTGACAGTCACACAGTCCAAAGATTTCACATGGGTGCCGCTGGAAGATTATTTCAATATTTATTAAGAACGAGATACGATATAGTGTACTTTGTGACATCTCATTTCCTCATTCATAAAACAACAACAACAATTAAGGTGTTATCTATATTTTCCATGTAATAAAGATTCAGTGAAGTTTCTTATTCACATTTAGTGCTGGTTAGAAGGAGTGGTAGTATCAGTAACCAAATCTTCTTTTCCTTGTTTCCCACAGTGCCTTTTGCTTCCATGTCCAAGTTTCACTGACTCCATGTGCGAGGTAGCTCCCTAGAGCTACATCAACCCATCTCACTGCATTGTTGAATGTTCTGAGATTGTTCTTAAACCCGGAGTCACACCAAATTTACTCGGAGAGCTTGTCAAAGATGAATGATGGATAGCTCAGTCTTCTGAGCTAATCGTATCTCATAGGGTCTAGCTCTCTTAAACGTTGCATAAGGATCCCCCTGTTAAGGAAACCCAGAATTCTCAGCCAAACCTGTTGCTTCTGTGTTGTGTTCTGTTTTCCTTGGAAGCCACTCTGAAGTAGGTTAAGCTCTTCCAGTGACGACACATGACCCTCATTATCGTCCAGTGTCAAAGCCTAATCCTGGGGCTTTTGTTGTTGCTGCTGTTTCCTCTGGAGATTTTTTTTAATTAAGTGTATGTGTGTGTAGGCAAGGGTATGTGCACACTTGTGCAGGGCCTGTGGAAAACATAAGAGGGCATTGGAGCCCCTGGAGCTGGAATTATAGGAAATTGTGAGGCACCTAATGTCAGTATTGGGAACCAAACTTGTGTCCTCTGTTCTTAATCCCTGAGCCATCTCTCTAGTTCCCAAGCCATGTTTTAAACCTACCCATCAAGTCTCTGGAAGCTGCAGTATGTTCATGTTAGATGATCAGTTCTTCGACTTAGCAGTTTAGTTCCAACAAGTCTCAACGAATGATTGATTTGACCCAGCAGCTCTGCTGTCCATTTTCTGTGGTTTGTTCTGTTCATTTGTTCATTTGTTTGTTTGTTTGTTTTGTTAATTATGGCTCAGGTGCTTCCTGAAAAGCAAGATTTTCTAGATCTAGATCTTTATATTAGAAAAGTTGAATATTTAAAAATACATCTCCAAAAACATCACATAAAGAGACCAACTGAAAAACTTCATTTTCATCAAAGGAATATGGAGTCAGTTGTAATTTTCCCCTTGGTGTTAAGGAAGGCATATTATTTTTGCTCTTTGCTTAATTAGAAGTGGCTGGGTGCATGTCATCTGATTTTCTTTCTCTAAAAATTGCTGCAGGATTAAAATAGGATGTAGGATTGCTTCCCAAAGTTAAGATTTTGGGAGGCAGTTATGACATCTTAATATTTACTTCTTTGCACACAATAATTAAGAATTTAGATACCTGTGTTGATATATTTCAAACGTTCAAACGGAATAGCTCAGGAATAAGAGTCTGCTGAATACCTGGTCCGTGATGCTTTGTAACGATTCCTCTCACCTGATGCAATTGATCTGAGAAGGTCTGTTTTCTGGGTTGTCTATGAAAAAACATGCTATGGGAGACAGCAAGCAGGCACAGTGGGTGAAGGTGCTTGTGATGGGAGCCTGACGACCTGAGTTGAACACCGGAATCCATGTGACAGAAAAGAACTGATTCTCCAAACGCTGCCCGCCAACCTTCACACATGTACTGTAGTGTGTGCTCACCATGCACTCACTAAGTAAATAAATGTGAAAAAAATCTAAAAATTAAATTAGGCATAGCTTATTGTTTTCCCCCTTTATGTTACATTGCAGTCTGTTACATATTTTCCATAAATAACTAAGAGCTGCTCTGGGCTGTTCTTAGCATTCCCCTCTGTTTTTAATGAACAAGTTCTAATTATATATAATTGTGGGGTATAATATCGTGTGATGTTTATATATATATATATATATATATATATATATATATAAAATGTATAATAATCAAATTAGAATAGTGAGCATTTCCCTCTTGTTGCAACCTTAAAGTTCCCTTTCTAGCTCTTTCCAAGTACAGTGCAGCTTTCTGGAAACTACAAACACCCTACTATCCTAGATCTTACCCCACTCAAGTGTATTTGGGGATTCATTTTCCAATCTCTCTATCCTTGCAGCCCTCTATCATTCTGAGCCTCCAGTGATAATTATTCTACTCTGGCCTTCTCCGAGATCCACTGTTTAGTGCCCACACAGGGGACAGCCCATGCAGTGTCTGTTGGTATTCACGGTTTGCTTATGCACGCCGCGGTCTTCAGGAATACACAGGGAAAGACATTTGCTGTGATTGCCAACTCATCTCCAGGAGTTTTCCAAGTCACATCTGTTTTCTCAGTATACCCAGCTGAAAGTCAAAAGCAATAACCGAATTGAACATGGAAGAAAGGTTTCCAGAGTGGGCCCTTCTGCAGAATAAGAAAAGCCCCCATGTTTAGAATGAGTCACAGGGTGCTACCCTGCCTGGTTGCACAGTAGAATGCTCTGAGGGCTTATGTGTGGTGTCATACAGCCTTAGGCCAATGGGATTCCGCAGAATTCAAGCAGGTTTCTAAAACTAACAATAGCTCTTTGGGAAACAATTATCATGGAGAATTGTGAAACCTCTTGTTTTCCAGAAAAGACTCACAAGGGGAATTTTAAAACTTCCCTTACTGGATGTGCTCAGAGAATGTAGTTCTCCCCTGGGTCACCTGTCGGAATGATTATGGAAGTGAGCCCCAGAAACCTAAATGGAGGCTTGCCAAGAGATTCTGCACAGTAACTCTGCCCTCGAATGCCTGGTAGGTAGAGGGTGGGGACTGGAAATAAGTTTGCATGTAATAATTTTCCATTCGCTCATCGTCTGAGGTACAGTTCCCACAGTCAGTTGGTTTGGTTGTGTGAGCCATTGCAGAGCTCACTGTCACCTGCTTGACTTAATTGTTTTATAAACACCAAAAGCAAGGGAAAGGGTTAACATTCCAAAGGCTGAGTAGTAACCGAGGGTCACCAGTCAGTCAGGAAAAGTAATACAGTTACCACAAATGGTGGATAGTTCTCCATTTTTTCTGATTTGAATTATCTACTGGTCTTGAAAAAAATCTCATCACTGAGTGCGGTCTGTGCCGGATGCTGGACCCGAGCGATACAGTCAGTTACCATCTCTTCACAGTGGATATGACTTTTCTTAGCACACACATGGCATTCTTAGAGCCAGAAGGGACTTTAGATACTACTTGTCTACTGCTCTAAAGTTCTCTTCATGTCTTGTTCCTAAAAAGCCTGATCTGGGCTGGGGAAGATGGTTCCCTGGCATAAGCGGTTGCTGCACAAACGTGACAACCTCAATAGATACTTAGAATCCACCATAGGTAAAGAGGAGGACTGATTGCCTTTCTCTCTCTCTCTCTCTCTCTCTCTCTCTCTCTCTCTCTCTCTCTCTCACACACACACACACACACACACACACACACACACACACACACACCACGGGGGAAGGGGAGAGAGAGAGAGAGACACACACACACAGAGACAGAGACAGAGAGAGACAGAGACACACACACAGAATAATAATAAATAAATATTATTCCTTCTAGAAAGGCTAAATTAAGCCTGAGTCATTGGCTACACTTTAGGTCATGTCCACATGTCTATACCAATAGTTTTGAGCAAGAGAGATGAAATATTTCAACAGATAAAAACTGATCACACAATACACCTCATATCCAGGGTTATTATGCATGGAAAGTATGGTCTATAGCTTGAAAAGGAAGTTATTAGATCCAAAGTCAGAATACAAAAATCAATCTCTATTTTAAATACTGTGAATTATGTATTATATATTTAGAACTATGTAAATAATTTTATAAATAGAAATCATTTATATACCCAACAATCCAATTTAAGTGTATAACAATATTAAAAATATTAAGACACTAATCCATGAATCAGAGCAAATTGGGAGTGTCCCTGGACCTGACCCAAGATCCTGAAGGCCCATTGCTTGAACCAGCATTAACTCTTTATTGGCTGGATCTCTGGCACATTTCAGGCAAGCAATCTTGTGGGAGAAGCCAGAGCACCTGGCTGGTGGGAAAAGTCCTCTGGGGAGTCTGGAGCAGGAGAAACTCTAGCAAGGCTTCCAGAAGCAATGCAGCATCTAAGGCTGGCAAGGCCATACTGATGCATGGGAGCTGCTTGGTGCTGTGGGATTGGGGACCATCTGTAGTTTGCAAATAGACAAACTTAGCAGAAAGAAATGAGGTAATTTGTCTCATTAGTAAACTGGGAGCTAAAATCCAAAATCAGGCCCATCTCATTCTAAAGTACATATATTACAAAAAACTATACTTATCTAGTGAGCCTCCACTTATTCCCACTTCTATGCCTGAATGGCGAGAAGGAGAGAGCCTCTGACACTAATGTGGCATCCATGCTTCCAACGTGAACTTTATCAGTAGGATAGAACTCACCAAGGTGCTCAGATTCCCAGACTTTCATCTTTGTGTCCTTCCTCCAGAGTCTCGTGGATTTTTATTCGTGTTTGTTTCAGTTTCCTGAGACAGCGACTCATGTACCTGGAACTCTCAACCCTCCTGCCTGCACTTCCTCAAGACTGCCAGGATCACAGACGACGCTGATTTGCCCAGTTACATCAAATGTTAACGAAGCACTGAAAATGTCTGTCAGAGGATTTACATATTCTCAGGATAAGAGGCAATATTAATCATATAAACATCAATAATTTGTTACACTGTTTTGATTGCAATGTCAACTTTGCTACAAAAATTCAACGGGAAAGTTTCTTTTCCTAGGAAAGCCAAAAGCTCTTTGGGAATATTTTAGAAATGATTCACTCACTGTTGGTCATGGTGGTGCACGCCCTTAGTCCCAGCACTCGGGAGGCAGGTAGACCCCTGAGTTTGAGGCCAGCCTGGTCTTCAAAGTGAGTTCCAGGAAAACCAGGGCTGCACAGAGGAACTCTGCCTCAAAGGGATGACTCAGTGGTCCAGAGTGCCTTGCTGTGACATGAAGACCAGAGTTTGGACCTCAGCCCTCGTGCTAGGTGTCTCACAAATTCCTATAACCCCAGGTCCAAGAGATCCCATTCATTTCCCTGACCTCTCTCTCTCTCTCTCTCTCTCTCTCTCTCTCTCTCTCTCTCTCTCTCTCTCTCTCACACACACACACACACACACACACACACAAAGTAATAAAATAATAAAATTAAAATCAGAGCTCTTGTTCTCTTCACAGACCCTGCCACACAGTCTCTCTGGTGCTGGGGTCTGAACTCTCCTCAGAACCCCACAAAAGTGTTGCCTACTCTGACCCTTTGCCATGGTCTTAGTCATTCTCATAAACTCCTTCTTTCCCAGTTTAAAAAATCAAATTAAGAAAGATTCATTTATAATGATTTTAGAAATTGAGTTTGGACTGTAAAGCACTATCACACTTGTCTAATTTTGAATTTCTCCATGCCAGACTTGGCACCTGTGCGTGTGAAGGCGCCATTCTTCTGCTCTGGAGAGTGAGAATAATGCCATTCCTCCCTGACTTTCAGTGGGAATTGACGAGTAAAGCAAGGATTTCATGAGAACTTAAGCACACAGCAAGAGCAAGTAAGTGTTTGCTCTGTATAAAGGGTCTTTCTCCCCCCACCCCCCGGAGATTTTCTGTGTAGTTTTGGTTCCTGTCCTGGATCTTGCTCTGTAGACCAGGCTGGCCTTGAATTCACAGAGATCTGCCTGGTTCTGCCTCCTGAGTGCTGGGATTAAAGGCATGCGCCACCAGGGGTCTTTTTGTGAATGGTCTATCATGGTCTTTGAAGTGATTTTGCCAGAATCATGGCTCCATTGCTACTGCCTCTATGAACATTCTGAGACTTGGTTTTCTTCTCTGTGAAAGGGATACATAATACTGCCTCCTAAATAGTCATTGTAAGATATTTAAAATAATTTGTACAAGGTTCTCAGCAAAGTATAATTGTATACTTTGTAGCAAATGCTCTGAGAGTAATTGTATACCAAGAACATATCAATCAGAAGTAAGGGTGGCTTCCTGGTGGAAAAAATGCTTTAATGAATTTTGAAGGATAAATAATAATTGAATAGATGAGGAAGGAGGAGGAACAATTAAGATAAGAAGTATTGGGAAAGAAAGCATCAATAAAGTTAGGTAAGGACTGTTAAGATAAAAGGCCCCAGACATGATGTTATCAGGAGGCTGGCTTAAAAGGAAGGAAGTTACAAGATAGAGATTCTGACATAATGTATGGTCATGTGTTTAAAAGTTTTCTGTCTATGGGAATGTCTTATACAGTGTTGAATTTGTGAATGAAGGAGGAAGGGAAAGAGGGAGCTTAGGGGTGGGGAAGTGGAGGGGTGCAGGACAGTCTCTGTTGGAGCCCATTCACATTTCCATCACATAGGAAAGGCAGATTCCTTTTGTTTTGATCATGGGCTTGAACTGGGAGGGCAAGAGACAGGGCCTGGTGCCTGGGAACACCATGGTGAGTAGGAAGAGCTGTAGCCAAAGGACAACAGAGGGAATACAGTTAAGCATGGCGTGTTTCCCTGAACCAGGGAAGGAAAGGAAACCATACTTTTACCTTCACTTCTCCAGCTCACCAATCTCTTCTTGTCATCAGCTATTGTTCAAACCCACTGGCAGCTCTTTGTCAAAGCATCCCACCCCATGGGTTCTTTTCCAGAATGAGCGAGACCAGATAGGTCAAACTGAGAACAACTGTTGTACATATCAAGAGCCATATTTGATCTTACAATGTCCTTTCTATTTTCTCAAGAGCAATATGTAATCCCCAACAAGGCAAAACTCTCTTCACTTCATCAAACACTTTTTTTTTAAGCTTTATTTATTTATTATGTATACAGCATGTATGACTGCAGGCCAGAAGAGGGCACCAGATCTCATTACAGATGGTTGTGAGCCACCATGTGGTTGCTGGGAATTGAACTCAGGACCTCTGGAAGAGCAGCCAGTGCTTAACCTCTGAGCCATCTCTCCAGCCCTCATCAAACACTTTTTTCTAGGGTGTCTGTGTCTGAATCAGCCAATAAGTTATCATCTACATAATGGCAAAATATAGATTGGGGAAATTGATTACAGGTTGTTTCTAATGGCTATTGTACAAAATATTTACACAAAGTGGGGCTGTTTAATTCCTTATGGCAAGACCCTCCACTGGTATCTTCTAACAGGTTGAGAATTATAAGTAGGCACTGTGAAGGCAAATTTTTCTCTATCCTGTTCTTGTAAAGGTATAGTAAAAAAAAAAAAATAAAATAATCAATCACTAAAATAGACCATCTCTTTGGTAATAAAGAAGGCAAGGGAATTCCACGCTATAAAGAGTCCATTGACTGGATGACCTTATTAATAGCTCTCAGATCTGTTACCATTCTCCGTTTTCCAGATTTCTTTTAAATGACAAATAAAGGAGAATTCCAAGGACTGGTCAATTCTTCAATATGTTGAGCATGTAGCTGCTCCTGTACCAGCTGTTCCAGTACCTGTAATTTTTCTGATGTCAATGCCCATTGTTCTACCCACACAGGTCTGTCAGTTAACCATTTTAAAGGTAGGGCTGTCAGTGCCTTTGAGAGACCAATGGCTGTTGCATTCTGTTATGTACAACCTGAATGGTCTGTGACTGTTCTTGATAATACATTTTAATAATTTTCTCAGAAGTATTATTTATTTTATAGTTTGTTTCTAAGATTGGAGAAATGTTAATATGTTTTCCATTGCTGCAACAAATCATGTTCCCATAAATTCATTGCTATGTCAGCCATGTATGGCTTTAATTTTCCTATCTGTCTTTCTGGCCCTATACACTCAAGCCATCTTGTACTTTGTTTTACCTGAGATAAAGTTCCAATCCCTAGAAGTTGAATATTTACATCCTAAAGAGGCCAACCTGGATGCTAAGATTTGGGTGAAACTGTTGTTACAGATCCTCCATATTCTCTATGGCTAATTCTTGTCAACTAGTAGCTGGATCTGCCCCCTGATCCAAGGTTAATTTTATTAACACAGTCTTGGAGTTTCATAGTGCTATGAAATATACCACAACATATGAGTTCAGCAAGGCATACATCTATAGTACTAGCTACTAGGGAGGCTGGGGCAGGAAGATTGAGAGTTTGAAACCAGCCTGAGCAGCATAGTAAGAACCTTATTCAAAAACAAAGAAACAAAAACACATAACAACAAAAATTTCTCCTTCTAGATTAGAGGCCTTGTGAGCAAGTGATAAAGGTAAATGACAGGAGGCAAGCCAGGCATGATGGCACATGACTGCTGTCCCACTACCAGACACTCAGGAAGCTGAGGCAGAAAGATGGAAGGTTCCAGGACAGCCTGGGCTAGGAAGTGAGACCCTGGGGCAGGGTAGAGAGTAGAGGAGGATCGATTTTACATAAACTGACCCTCTACAATCTGAAAGTATATCAGATGAACTAGTCCTTAGAAAATCAGCCAAGTACTTGATAATTGGTAGCAGAATTCACTCTGCTCAAAAAGAAGAGTATGATACGCAAAAACTTTTTGATAGTATATAAAGTTCATCGAGGAGATTTATAAGTTTGTATTACTCATTAAAAGCAATATGAAATCAAGAAACAGAAACATTCAGTCACAAAGCTCTTGCCTAGCATGCCTGAAGCCATGGATTGAATCCCTAACACAGACGAAAGGTGCAGAGCAGCAGAAGCTATTGCAAGGCAGCTACTATATGAAAAAGAACAGGAAACTGGAAGTAAAAATGAGTTAATGTAATAAAAATGTGTTAAATTAGTCTCTGGATTAAACCAACTAGCTGGGCGAAGAATTCAGCACAAAGTGTGAAAACACACTGAAGATATATATTCAGTATAGATTGAGATCTTCAACATAATCTTAACAGAAGTTAGAAAAGTAGATGATGCTATCTGGAAAGCTATACAACAATAGTCAAAAGAACAAAGCTTGGGAAGCACTCCAGTGTTTATGAAGTACATGACTTTCCAAAGTTAGGAAAAAATAGTGTGAAATAGAGTCAAATAAAAATGAAGTCATATTTTAAAATGCCATAGACTAACAACAATAAACCATCAAAGATAAGAATTATAAAGGCTGGGGCTAGAAAGGTAAGTCAGTGGTTAAGAGTACACAATGCTCTTGTAGAGGACCTAGGTTCAGTTCCTGGCACCTACACCAGGAAGCTCACAACTACCTGTAACACCATTTCCATGGGATCTGACACCCTCTCCTGGTCTCTAGGGACACCAGGCATGCATACATGCAGACACTCACACATACACATAAAAATGTAAATCTTTTATATAAAAAAGAATTACTAAAGCTATCATAAAAACATAATAAATAAAAGATGTAGAAATTATATGGATTTTCCATCATGAATAGATACCAGGAGACAATGAAGTAGTATGTTTTAAATGACAAAGAAAAATAACTGTCACATGAGAATTCTATTCGCAGCTAAACTAACAACCATAGTGGTAGCCATAAGCCCTCACAAAAGCTTCTGGGGGGATATCTTTCTGTACACTGTGAATATATGTGGTTCCCACTGGTTAATAAGTGAGCTGCTTTGGCCTATGGCAAGGCAGCTTAGAGGCAGGTGAGAAATCCAAGGAGAGAGACAGGAAGAGAAAGGCAGAGTCTGAGAGGAGACACCAGCCTGCTCCCCAAAGAACAAGATGACAGCAGACCAGTAAAGCCATGGAACACATGGCAAAACATAGATTAACAGAAATGGGCTAATTTAAGATATAAAAGCTATCTAGCAAGAACCTTGAGCCATAGGCCATGGCCACACAGTTCATAATTAATATAAGCCTCTGTATGTTTATTTGAGTCTGAGCGGCTATGGGACTGAGCAGGACACAGGAAAACTTCTGACTACAAAAAGCAGTTTGAAAGGTAAAGGATTAATGTTGATAACAGTTTCAGGTTAGAGTTTGTCATGGCAGGAAAGTCATAGAAGAAGGGCTTTGAGGGAGCTGGTCACATTGTACCTTTAGTCAAGAAACAGAAAGCAACTAATGCATGCTTGCTGGGGCTCAGCTCTCTTTCTATTTTATTTACTCTGGGACCTCAAGTCCAGCTTATGATCTTGTATGATCTTGCCCATGTTTAAGATGGGTTCCCATGTCAATCAAGACAATCTCTCACAGCCATGTCCTGAGAGGCTGGTCGCTCAGGTAGTCCTAGAAAATCGACAGTAGACACTATCATAGAAAGCAAACCCCCCTTTTTTTTTTAATCTCCAGGTTTATAAAAACCCAGAATTCTATTTACCTCTTGTCTTGGGCTGTTATAGAAAATACTTTACTGCAGATGGGTGGCTTAAACTATAGACATTTATCTCTTACAGTTCTGGAGACCAAAGTTCAAGATGAAGAACCCAGCCAGTCGTGGTCCTGATGAAAACCATCCTTCTTTTGCAGGTGCTTAAGTCCTTGCTGTGCCTTTACTTAGTTGGAAGGGAGAGGGGGAAAGGAGGTGGAGAGGGAGAAGGTTAGTAGACAGGAAAGACAGAGGGGGGCACACAAGGGGCAAACAGAGGCGGGGGAAACAGAAGGAGAATCCAGGAAGCATGGTCTTTGGTTTCTAACTCCACCATGAAGATTTCACCCTTGTGAATTGATCTAAACATAATTACCTCCCTAATGCTCCTAATGCTAGACACTGGGGACTGGGTCTCAACCTAAGGAGTTGGGGGGGAGTGTCAATAAACATCCAGCTTTTATCATTACCCCTGGATCTTCAGTGAAAGGTTGCAAGCAATGTTCTCTGTAGAGAGAAATGCAAATAAACCCAGGATAAAGAGGATAAGTATGATAAGTATGATTAAACAGAAATCAGACAACACATTCTGATAAATACTTACCGATAATTTATCTACTATACAATAAAAATTATCAACTATCTTGTTCTTTTTTAAGATACAGCTTTTAATAATAAAGTCACAACAAAAACCATATTCATTTCTAATTAATGCTAGATTTTATTTAGTAGCTATTGCCTGATTTTTTTCATTGCAGCTGTAATCTTGTACTGCCTCAAGCTCTATAAAATATCATTTTCATTACTTACAAAGCCATTGGTTTAGAACAGTTTTAGATTTAGCAAAAAGTTGCACAGACCCCATTTTCCCCTTTCCCCATCGTTAGAATTTTACCTCAGTGCAACCAAGGGCCAACATTCGTACCCCACGGTTAAGAAAACGTGTTGTTTATTCAGTAACTCCTTCTAATTTTCTTTTCCTGCTTGGGTTCCAAACAGGAACACATACTACATTTGCCCATCCTGCTGCCCTTCCTAGCTCCATCCTGACAGCTTCTCAGACTTTCACAGTTTTGGATGATTTTGACACCTTTGAGAAATACTAGTTAGGTACTCCGCAGACTGTTTGCGGGTGTTGGCTATCTGATGTTTTGCTCTTGGTATTATGGTTTGAATATGCAATTTCTGCTGCAGGTTCCTGTGTGTGAATGGTTGGTCCTCATTGGACAGCATTGTAGAGGCAGGTTATGGAACCTGCCTGTCTGATGTTGAGCCACAGGGGCAAACCAATTGCTCTGGTTCCTGGGCCACAGAGACAGGAGGTCTTAGCCGCATGCCCAGGCCATCGCTAACTCCACCATGCCTTCCCTGCTGTGATGCACTGTCCTGTCTCCCTGGAGTTGCCCTGTCAGGAATTTGGTCCCATTGCTGGGAAAATAGCTAATCTCTAGCTAGGGTGACAGTCTACGCTCTGCGGAGAGACTGAAAGAGACAGTTGGGCAGAACCTTCCTTGCCATTCTTGCAGCTCCCAGGGGTACTGGCACTTCTTACCACATGGCTTCCACCATTTCCACCACATCCTGTCTCTCCCTTGTCTCACCATCAGATTTTGCGTTCTAGACCCACAGGTGGTTCTCACAGCTAACCCCACCTTAAGGTCAGCTGACTTGACCTTCAGAGCAACACATAGTGTTTGACTGAATAATGAAGAAAAGATGGTGTGCTCCTCTGGGGCCTAGAACCTGAGGAGCATCTGCTGTCTTACAGACAAAAGAAAAGCTAGTGAGAAAAGAGATGAGAGAGAAAGAAGGCACAGACTCAAAAGCATTGTGTTTTCTCCTCTGAATTCACTCTTCGCTTGGGTTTCTGCGCTTCTTCCCATTTCTTTTAGTCTCTTTCCTAATTAAGAAAAGTTTGTGTGCATAGAGTTTTAAACATAAACTAAGTTGCAAGCTTTAAATGTCCTTAAGTTTACCTCATTCAGGAATTTCCCTTTTTTTTTTTTTTGTAAATAGTGGGTATTTTAAATTTCCTAAAGAATGAGAATCTGCTTGGGACAAGATTTCTTCAACTCTTCTATAACCTTAAATAGCAAAAAAAAAAAAAAAAAAAAAAAAGAAGAAGAAGTTCTGCAAAGATATACATTATCTAAAATGTGCTATAAAACATAAAAGACAGCTAGACATGGTAGCACACAGCTTTAATCCCAGCACTAAAAGTCAGAGGCCAACAGATTATCTGTGAGATCTAGGTTGGCTTGGTCTAAATAGAGGGTTCCAGCTGGGGCTGCATAGTGAGACCCTGCCTCAAACAACAGCAAAACCATATAAGTCAGGTAAGGTGTAAAAGCAACACTTGTCAATCTATTCCATTTGATGATGCTCATCCTGCTGTGAACCCTGTAATTCAGGAGACAGTAATGATGTCATCCAGTGCCCATACATATTAAAACATTCATGCTGTGCGTTTCCAGGTGGAAGTGTCTAAAAGAGGACTGTTTAAAATAAAAGCCTACTAGATTTTGGGGCTCTGAACATCTATGAAGTTGAGCAACTGAGAACAAAGATGAATAACTCCAGCCTCCAGTTCCTGAGGAACTGAAAGGTGAACTCTCCAAGACAAAATATTAATGATTTTCAGAGCAGTACATTGCAAGAGTATCCAAATATTGCAAAACATGCAGTTTATGTTCTCCCGTCCTTTGCTAGAACATTCTCTAGGCTCCAACAAAAACAGAAGAAATGAATAGAACCAATGTTGCATCTGATACCAAGTTCTGACTCAGTCCCATTGTTCCAGATAATACATGACACATAAATGTCAGACATAGGCCACTAAACATCTGTCAGGTGTGTTGTGCTCTACAATAAAAAGTCGAACCCCAATAGGCATTATTTTAGTCTTAATGTTGTTAATTCTCAGTAAAATGAAATTATATTATTATCATTGGTAATACATACTAAACACGTATATATTACCTATTAAAATATAATAAGATTAAACCAAAGCTTTTATTTTCATTAAGCAAAATTGATGCAGTAAATAAGTACATTTAAATATGTCCAATGTCACCAGCCCTTGGGCAAAAACATTAAAACGATGTGAGGCGCTGCTCTATGCTCATTAGAATGACTAAAGGTAAAAAGACTGGAAAGAGCCAAAGCCAGTGAATCTGGAGACTAGAGTGTTCATATCAATGTGTGAAATAACAAAAATGTATTCTACAATTTTGGAGAGTGGAGGTTCAGAACCAAGATGTGAGAACAGCCCTCTGTCTGGAAGCCTCCTCAGCTCCCTGTGACTGGGCAATTCTAACTCTACAACTGTACCTCCCTCTTGACCTCTCTGCCTGCCTTCCTCCTCTGCCTCTCTCATAAAGACAGCAATGACCTTTAGAATCCACCCAGGCAAGTCAGCATAATACCCTTCTCTCCACATCTTTAACAAACATATCTTTTACCATATAAAGAAATAATTAAGGTTTTCAATATGGGCACATCTTCAAGCCCATTGCCCAACCTAGATTCAACAAGTGGTCAACTGGTAAACCATTTATTATACATCCGTACAGCAGATGATCACCCAGCAGCCAATTAACTGATAAATGTACCAAGATGGTTGCCTTTCAAAGCCTGTTTTATAGTGAAAGACAATGGACCCCAAAGATTACAAACCATATTATTACATTCATTCCAGTCTGTTACAAGAATTCTCTGGATGACACTTGATAATTGGTTGTTGAAGACTGGCCACTCAAGAAGCAGACTTAAAAGGGGCACTAGGAAATTCTCAGTGGAGAGGGAAATGTCACTCATCTTGATTATGGTAAGGTCAAAACTATGTACATTTCAAAGCTTATCAACCTAGATGTTTAAAATTAGTAAATTTTGTTTGATATAACACATATTCTTTAGAGATAAGCACATCCTGGCAGTGAATGTTGCTAACTTGACAAAGTCTAGAATCCCCTAAAAGATAAAACTCTTGGCATATCTGCTAGGGGGCTTTTAGATTGGGTTAGCTGAGGTGTAAAGACACACTTACTACTGGTAGTGCTATCCTGGAGGCTGTGCAGAATTAAAAAGAGAAAGGGTCTGAACACCAGCATCCATGGCTCTTGCTTTTTGCCTGTGAACGCAATGTGACTGTTGTGTGGCACTCCTACCAAGCCTTCCCTGATGCGATGGACTGACTGCACTCTTGAACTGGGGGCCCAGACAAAACCCTTCTGTCCATAAGTAGCTTCTGTTAGGACACTTCTGTCACAAGACAAAAGTATATAATACTCCAACCAGACTTTAGTAACGCATTTAATCAGATACAACTGAAAAAAATATTTCTTAATCTAATTCTTATAACAGGTTCTGGGTCACTTGATACGTTGATCCCCCCCCCCCCCCGCCTCCCTGTATTCTTCTGAGGTTAATAAAAAGAACTGGGAAATGCATGTAAAAAGTATCTTTTAGAAGTGTTAACCTGGAGCAGGTCAAGATGCAACTTCCTCAGGTCATTCCGAATCCAGGATCATCAACACCAGATGCCTACATTTGCCCAAATTTTGAGCCTAGTGAAATCAGTTGTGTATCTGAGATACACCAGTCCTTGAGGGCTGCACAAGTGGCCACTAAGAATTTCCCCTTGGTTCAGTCTCCAAAATGACAATAATGAAAATTTTAAGGCAATGGGTGACTGGAAGCGTTTGCAGATTCCACTGAGATTGAAGAACAGACAGATGCAGATGGCAGCTCCTTACTCTACTGCCAGATTGTCAAAGCCCCCAAGGAGCCACAAAGAGACAGAAAGAAGCAGAAAAACATAAGTAAGCAAATAAATAAACAGTGGGAATACCCCCCTCCTTTTTTTTGGTATGGTGGTTTTGATTTTTCAAGACAATGTGGTGTACGTGTAGCCCTGGAACTCGCTTGCTATGGATATTGCTCTGTATAAATAAAATGCTGTTTGGCCAGTGGCTAGGCAGGAAGTATAGGCAGGACAAGAGAGAAGAGAATTCTGGGAGGTGGAAGGCTGGGGCAGAGAGATGCTGCCAGCCACCTCCATGACAAGATGTAAGGTACTGGTAAGCCACGAGCCACAAGGCAAAGTATAGATTAATAGAAATGGGTTAATTTAAGATAGAAGAACAGCTAGCTAGAAGCCTGAGCCATTAGGCCAAACAGTTTAAATAATATAAGCGTCTGTGTGTTTATTTTATAAGTGGGCTGCAGGACTGCAGGGGTTTGGCGGGACCCGGAGAGAAACTCTTCAACTACACTCGCTCTGTAGACCAGGCTGGCCTTGAACTCACAGAGATCTGCCTGCCTCTGCCTCCCGAGTGCTGGGATTAAAGGCGTGCACCAACACCGCCCCGCAGAAATTTTTTTTTTTTTCATTTTTTTCAATTTGTTTTTATGAGATTGCCAACATTGCCTGACAGGTGTGTCACCGATCCTTAACCAGATGACTTTTCTGGAAAGATCCTGGAGACTGTCTAATCTGTGGCTGCCATGGTGACGGCCACCCTCATGATAGCACAGCCCTGCAGTGGGATGCCATGACGGTTAAGAAGCCCGAGGCAGAATAGATTTTTGTTTTGAAGTTAGCTATCTCCTCCCCTCCTTTCTCACCTCTTCCTCAGACTACAGCCCTGGTTATGAGAGAGAGGCTCTACTGATCTGTCCCAAACTGCGTCTGTCCAGCTGACATGGCAGTCCTCTAAGTCTCTAGAACGTGCCGACTTCCAGGCCCTATATGACTCTGTCCTTGAACCCACAGCAGTTTCTGGTCCTTGTCCGTCCCGACTTGGGTCCATTCTTCCTAGTGACACTCTAAAATTGCCTTTCCAAGACAAATAAACAAAATCTGGGCTGGAGGGATGCTGGGTGGTTGAAGTGCTCGTCAGCAAGCATAACATCAGAAGCCACATCAATGCGTAGTTGGCATGGCAACCTCCCTGCAAGTCCAGTGGCCCAGGAACAGACAAGAATCCCCAGGGCAAAATGGCTAGCCATATTGGAGAGTTCTGGGTTCAATTGAGAAACCCTGCTATCTCATTGAAAAAGGAGAACAGGTAAGACTCCGTGTCAACTTCAGGCCTCCATCTGCACACGTACACACACGCACACGCACACGCAAGCGAGCACACAAGGCCGCTCTCAGGCCTGTAGGAAACGGGCAAGGCAGTTCAGAAGCCCACCTCCAGCTCACAGGTAGGAAATGGCAGACCCAGCATCATGAACACGCCCACTTCGTGGGCGCATCTGGGATCTCTTTAAACTGTATCCAAGTTTGCCTTGCCTCCTCCCAGGCAATAATTTCATTCATTCTTTTCAGGAGACTGGTGAACTAACAGGAAGCAAACACATATTTCCAGAAAAGGCCACATTCAGTCCTGAGCAAAAGTTCATACTCAGGCAGCTACCGCGTGGTCAGGATACGGTGTGTCTACAAAGCCTCTCTAAGGGCAGAAGAACCCCCCAACACACCACCACCGCCACCTGGCTGGTGCCACCTTGTCACTGGTGGAAGACACTTCTCGGGGGTGTTAGAAGCCCTTGCTGCGCCCTGGGCCTCCCCGTGAGAACGCGCCAGCCCTGGCTCTCCCCAAGGGCTGGGGCCGCGCCGCCTCCCGGCCCTCGGGGCGCGGAGCCCCGGCCTGTGATCGCGCGCCAGGCAGCAGGCGGGCTCCCGCGCAGGCCGGCCGAGGGCGGCGCCTGTGATCTGCAGCCAGGGCGCGCGCGGGCCGTCCCCGGGGCCGCTGTGATCGCGCGCCAAGCGCAGCCCCGAGCCCAGAGGAACGGGTCGGGGAAGCGGGTTCGAGCCGGAGAACTGGGTCTGGGGAGTCCTTCTGAAGCTTCGCACCCCACTCTTCACTATGAGGCACCCCCACCTCCCGCAAAACCTTCCCTAATGCCCATTCTCTGCCGGATGGAAGCAGTGGGACCACTGGCCCTAAGCAACGAAAAGGGGCTCTTGGAGATGCCTGTCACGCACTCTTTAAAAGACGCGAAGGAGGTCGCATCTCCGCTTGGGTCCAGTTAGAGGAAGTCCTGCCTGGCTTGGTGTTGTGATTCTCGTGGCGATAATCAAACAGGTGTGAATAGTTGAGCATCAAAGAACCGTTTCTTTCTTGAATGGCTCCCTCTGCTGAGGGAAGGGAGACAAAAGCCTCCATTAGCATAGGGTGTGCAAAGCCACCTGTTCAAATAGCTCTGCCAAATAGAGCAAGCCAGCCTTGGAAAGAAAAGAACCCCAAAGCAGTGCAAATACTTGCAGTGAAGTTGAAGGATTAAGCTGATCACAGTCGCAAGCTGGGAGGAGGTGTTCTCCGTTCGTAATAAAAGCTTGCGAGGTTATTTTTAGCAGCCTGTTTGATTCCATTAGATGAGGAGATAGCAGCTTTCATAGGCTTGTCAAAATAAAAATATGAGAGAAAAACTTAGTCTGCCCTAACTAATCCGGCAAACGTTTCTGTTTGGAAATCCTGATTTCAGGTCATGGGTGAGCAGATAGGATTCTGCCCAGAGACAATGGTTCGGCGCAGGCCAGGCCGTGTCTACAATTGTCACTGCTGCCTCCTATTCCAAGAAAACAAAACCACGATTTCATCAGCATCGACTTTTAATATTTTTGAAATGTTATTTTACATTTGTTTTGTGGCGCAAGAGAAGAGTGTGGGAAGGAGTGGGAGGCAGCCGAGGAAGGAGCCAAAAGAAACTTGACCTGCCAGAGTGGGTGGGAGATCAAAGGATGGCGGAGGGTGGAGGACCAGAGCCCAGGAGTGTGGGAACAGAGCAACTGGAACAGGGGTATGGCAGCGAAGAGGCTAGAACCAACCTGTGACCCTGACAAGAGCCCCCTGTCCTGAACCCTGCTCTTTAGAGGACCCCAGTTAGCTCTCCTGGTGTGAACTTTTGGAGAGGTCAAAGAACACAGCCATAGGGCTTAGTCCTTCTGGGCACTGGCTGTCCAAGTGTAGCCCACAAACCATGAGCCTTGCTTGGCAGCGTGGAAATACGAGCTCTCATGCCCTGCCCCAGAGCTTTAGCGTTTTAATACATCTGTCAGGTTTGTAGGGGCACATTCAAGGTCCAGATGTGGTGATCTGAATCACTCAGGGTTTGCAGGAACCGAAAAGAGCCTGCCCAAAGGTGCCAGCCTCCTTCAGAAACCTGTGTGGGCCTCTCTCCTGAGCCCATCCTCGGGAGGGTTCGGCCTAAAGCAATACCACTAGTGTGCGTAACCGGGTCTGATGCGTTTGTGAGGCTGGAAGGAATGGCCAGCCTTTGCTTGTGGGATTTGGACTGTCCTTGTATACACAAAGTCTTCCTGCACACGGCTGTGGGACTCTCACATGCCTCCGCAGTTCAGAGTAAAATGGCAAGCCCAAGAATTTAAAATTTGGAAAAGGAATTCTAAAACCGAACCAGGACTTCCAGACAGTAATGATGGAGTATCATGGTGGGTGGTTAATACATATTGGCTTCAACGTTTCATTAATTTGGTTTATAGATTTACCTATTTAGACAGGTGATTGGTGGTTGACAATCACATTCTTGCCCCGGGCTAGCAAATATTAGGGCTGGGCACTGCAGGTAGCAGACATTTCCTACTTTAAAAGAGAGCACACAGCAGGAAAGAATCAATGTATGTAGCATTCTTCGATGCTTAAATGCACCCGTCCTCTCTATTCAGTTCTCCAAAAGTTTAAACTATGTCTGTTTTTCTTTCTCTCTTTCTCTCTCTTTCTTTCTTCCTTTCTCTCTATCTCTCTCTTTCTCTGTTTCCTCTCTTCCTTCCTTCCTTCCTTCCTTCCTTCCTTTCTTTCTTTTTCATGTTGGTGACAGTTGTTTGCCCAAGAAGGATTAGCTTCAGGAACAAACAGACTTGAACTTGTTCCACTAACACTCAGTATGAAAGCCATTCATTTTTTTTTCAACCAACATTGATTATTCCTCCATTATGGTCCAGACACCATGTTTAGCCTGCCTCTGATGAGTGAGGCCTGGCTGCCCTCAAATCTCCTTGGCCACTTAAGCAGGCAAACCTGTCTTTATCAAGCAGGCCTGCTTCTCCAAACTTCCTTCTCTTGCAGATGATGGATTCCTCTCCGGATCCTCAAGATTCTTCAACAGTGCTCACCCAGTGTGGACTTGAGAGAGAAGTTGGATTAATAGACAAGATGGGCAGGTGGATAGTGTTTAGATTTGTGTATCTGGAAGCATAAGGTCCAGGCCAATTCAACTGCTTATGCCCTATCAGTCTCCTTTAGGGCACTGGCAATTTCCTTATTGTGATTTGATATCATGAAATCTTGTTGTTGAATAGCTTCATTGGCAATGTGTTATATCAGGTCTCCCAAGGATGGCACCTATCATCACTTCTACCAGGAAGAAAGCACTTGGTAAACTCTCTCACATTGAGGTGTTGGCAACTTCATGTTTTTTTATATTCATAATAATTGTCTCTTGTTTTGAAAAGGGACTCAGGGGCTGGAGAGATGGCTCTGCCAAGAGCACTTGCTGCTCTTCCAGAGGACAGAATTTGATCCCGAGCACCCACCCACATGGTGGCTCACAACCATCCATAGCTCCAGTCCTAGGGGACGATGCCCTCTTCTGGCCTCCATGGGCACTGCACACATGTGGCACACATGCCAGCAAAATACTCATATACCCAAAATAATAAAATCTTTAAAGGAACTCAAGAGTACAAGGCATCGACATGAATGGCCAGTGATGGCTCCTCTAGCATCGTCATGGGATATATTTTATGTTGAGTTCCCCAAGACCCAAAACAAAATACATGGGCAGTTTTATGGTTTGCCAACCCAAAACTTAGCCCCTAAGAAAAGGCTCCTGGCAGCGATGAAATGAGCGAGTGAATGAATGTCTTTACTGGGAATGGTTGACTGTCTTAAGGATCTTCTCAGAAGTGTTATTTCATTCCAGCAGTCAGGAAATCTATTAAGGTGGGGTCCTGATATCCTAATTAGGAGAGATGGGAATAAAAGCGAGAAAGAGAGCTAACCTTTGCGTGACCATGGTGCCCAAAGTGAAAAAGCTTCCCCTCCCAGAGACCAAGCAAAGGCCAAGATGGTCCAGGAGCTGGTGCTGACAGGATTCTACAAAAAAGAGCACCTATGTGTCAGCTGCTTGCAAAGCTGCCACGGCTCTGGGAATAGTCAAGGTATTGTTGGAAACCTGTCCCCCAAAGAAACAAGCTGGTTTACTGTTCCATTGTCAAGTTCTCCTGCCCTCCAAGTCTACCATGAAGAAGGCAAAAGACAATACATTCTATGGGGTCAATTCCACATTGCAGACCAATCAGATACATTGATGAAGCTAGGTCCATGCCCCACTGATGGAGAGCAGGAAGCATGGGTTCCCCCTCCAGCTCCTGTTGTGGTGCGTTGGATGTGGCTAACAAAATTGGCACCTCCTAAATGGAGCCTTGTTAGCTAAATATACATGTATCACAAATCTTAAAGGGTCTTATTAATAAAAAAATCTGGGAGCCAGGTATTGAGGTGAATGCTGAAAGATCAGAGACAGAACAAGCCACAGCTAACCTCACCTTGCCAATTATTCAGCTGATCTTGTTTCCTCAAACTGGAAGCCTCTGAGTCCTCATCTGAATGGGTCTCAGCTGAACTGCTGCTAAAAGCCTAAAAGCTTAAAGAAAGGCTAAAGTTCCTGGTCCTCACACCTTATATACCTTTCTGCTTCCTGCCATCACTTCCTGGAATTAAAGGTGTGAGTCACCATGCCTGGCTGTTTCCAGTGTGGCTTTGAACTCACAGAGATCCAGACAGATCTCTGATTTTGGAATGCTAGGATTAAAAGGTGTGTGCTACCCCTGCCTAAACCTATGTTTAATATAGTGGCTGTTCTGTTCTCTGACCCCAGATAAGTTTATTGGGGTGCACAATATATCAACCACATATACATGTAAATTTTCACCATAAAGGAGAGGGGGCCAAAGCTAGACAGAAATGCTCACTACTCCAATGTCATCATTATACATGGTCCACATGTATCAACTCACGATACCCTACCCATAAATACATTTATTTTAAAAGTCACAGTGCTGGGGTCCTTATCTAGCACACATGAGGCCCTAAGTTTGATTTCTAGCATTGTAAATATATAAATAGAAGCAAATAAATGAGAAAGCAACAGATACACATGATCTTTTTTTTTTTTTTTTAAAGATAGAGGTTAACTGAGGGTGAATGTAATAAAAAATACATAATGTGTATGTATGAAAATGTCATATTGGCTGGGTGGCAGTGGCGGCAGCGGCAGCAGCAGCGGCAGCGGTGCACGCCTTTAATCCCAGCACTGGGAGGCAGAGCCAGGTGGATCTCTGTGAGTTCGAGGCCAGCCTGGTCTACAGAGACAGGCTCCAAAACTACACAGAGAAACCCTGTTTGAAAAAAACCAAAGAATAAAAATAAAAAAAGAAAATGTCATATTGAAACCCATTATTATGCATAATTTAGTATATGCTAGTAACAACACTAAGTATTTTTAAAGGACTAAGTCTGTGAATAGCTGTCCTGTCTTCTTGCTGTGGTTGCCTTGAGGCTGGGATGGCCTGTCCTCACTGTGCAGCCGAATAGCCTGAGACTTGAAAGTCCAAATTCCACCAATATGAGTTTATTGTTTCACTTGCTTGTCTGCCCCCACACATGTAAATACGGAGCTTGGCATTATTTTGATCTGGGGAAATACCATGTTTCCCAGGGAAATTTGCCTAACCATTTCCCTTTGCCTGATAACTGATTTTAGGTACCTCCCTGGAAGACATGTGGCAACAAGTCCAGATACATTGTGCAATTTCGAAGCCATTATTTCATCGATGACTGATAAGAAGTAGACCATTGTTGTGGCTACTTAGGTGTTGCACTAACACAAAATAGGTTGTGTTCACCCCATGGTAACTCTTTAGCATGCTTTTTAAAAAACATTTATTTCTAATTAGTGTCTGTGCATGTATCTATGTGTCTGTGTGTGTAAATGGAGTGCAGTGCCTGCAGAGGCCTCGAGAGTGAAGGAGGTCCTGGCACGTTGTAACTGGCTGGACATTTGTGTTGGGAACTGAACTCGGGTCCTCTGCAAGAGCAGTACATACTTTTAACTGCTGAGCCATCTCTCTAGCCCAGATAGATCTGTCTTTATTACATGTATTTATTTATATGGGCCCTCACACACTAAGGCCAGTATGTGGAGGTCACAGAACAACTTGGAGGGAACCATTTCTCTCTTTCTACCTTCTGCAACTTTGCCAGCATGCTGTTGTTTTTGTTTGTATGTTTGTTTGTTTGTTGTTTAGTTGGTTTTTGAGGTAGGGTCTCACCATGTACCCTTGGCTGGCCTAGAACTCACTATGCTGCACCCAGTCTCATAGACATCTCCCTCCCTCTACTTTCTAGGTGCTGCAATTAGAAGCATGTGCCATCACATCAGCTCAGTTTGACAGTGCTGACCTTGCTGTATTGCTGTCAATAGACGGTCTTAGTTTGTGTTTTTATTGCTGGGAAGAGACATCATGATCACAGCAACTTTTATAAAGAAAACATTTAATTGGGTGGTTCCTTTACAGTTGCAGAGGTTCAATCCATTGTCGTCATGACGGGGAGCATGGTGGGTGCAGGCAGGTGTGATGCTGAAGGAACAGCATGGGGTCCTACAACTTTCAGGCAACAGAAAGTCAACTGACTGTCACACTCAAGGAAGCTTGAGCAAAAGAAACCTCAAAGCCCATCTCCACATTTTTTCAATATGATTTTAAATCACCAAGGTGGTCTATCTTAGAAAATGTTTCCATTTGGAACTGTGGAAGCCTGGACTCAGCCTCTCTCTGCTGTGCTTACATACAGGCTTTGTTATAACATAAAAAAGTAGGAACAAAACATTGGTGTTTCCTCCTTATACAGCCCACCGCCAGTAGAGTCTGCCGGGTTAGCCAGGTGTCTAAGAAAGGTGATGAAAGAGCCAGTTACTTTCCATATGTAGAAAGCACCTTTGTTGCTGGGGATGTAGCTCAGTGGCAGAGCGCTCGCCTAGCAAGCGCAAGGCCCTGGGTTCGATCCCCAGCTCAAAAAAAAAAAAAAAAAAAAAAAGGAAAGCACCCTTGTTGAGCTAACAATCTGTAGCTAGACAGGTCATAGGCCCTAGGTAGAACCTACTACTATTATGCTGCTAAATAGACATAGCATTAAACTGACTCCTAATGACTTGTCATTATACCCAAAGATCAATGCAAATCTCAACCCACATCTGAGAAGCTTCTATGTACAATAGATGGTGATTAGCACAGTGGCTCACAATTGGACAAGATGCAGAGACTGTACAATGCTCGGTTCCAAAGGGAACATATATACTGCACTGCTCACCCCCAGGCTCAGAGATCACTGGGGGAGGCATGGAAAGAGCGTAAGAGCTGAGGTGGTAGAGGACTACAAGGAAACGTCATCATCTGTACACACAAAGTCACAGCAGTTGTGACAGCATGGACAAAACCTGAACAAAACCAAGCCAGACTACATCCCAGCCAATCCCACCCCAAGCCGCGGAGCTATTGGAAACTGTTAGCTGCTGAGTATGGGGCAGACAGTGGTTGCTAAGAGAAGCCCCTTATAAGCTGGCCATGCTCCAGTGCAAGGCCATACAACCAAGTCTTTTTGGGGAGCACAAACTGGTCTTGAAAAGTCTAAAAGATGAAAGGACACAAAATTGGGTGGACAGGCAACAGGGGAGGGAGAGATATACTCAAAACACATTGTATGAAACTCTCCAAGAGCTAATTTAAAAAGGCAAAGGTTGAAAGTGCACACTGAAGTAAACTTGATTGGCACAACAGCAGGTAAAAATATCTTGTATTGTGGAATCCATAGAACTTGCTGACAAAGTGAATTCCAACTGAGTCACAGCGTCTCGGGCTATCAGCAGTTGACCTGGAGAGCAGCACTGGTCACTCTTTCTGCAGCTGCTATCACCAGACTATCATCCAGGGGCCTTCTGCGGATGGGATTGCTACTTACTGGTAAGTTACAGGACTATATGAGCTTTCAAGGTATTAAAAACTCCAAACCCCAAATCACTTGCTGAGCCAGATTTCCAGGAGTGGCCATGAATGGCTTGGCTTGCATTCTGGGTGAGGTTCTGCCCTTGACACCGCATGCACGCATGGACGCATGCTTCACACAGGGATGCAGATTGAGCGATAGTCTGTCACCTTAAGCTACAGATGAGGGAGCAGTTCAAACCCAATATAGTCAGCTCTTGCTTCTGTAGGTGTGGCTGAGCTGTAGACAGCATTCATGTTTGCTTGTAACTTTGTGTTTTGAACAAAGAACACAAGACAGTTCAGTGATACAGCTTCTGGGTCCTTCATCTGGATTCTCACTTAACATTTTTTTTCTACATTTGTCTTCTGTCATGTTAATATTTTATCCACAATCACATATGTGCTGTATGTGTATATACTATGCATGTATGATGTGTATACTATGTATATGCACATATATAATAACTACATTTGCTTAACCATTAGAGGATAAGTTGCAGACGTCACAGGCCTTCCCTGCTAAACACACTAGTGTGCATTTCCTAGGGCTATTTTCTTACACAGCATGTCATAAAAAGTAAATCCACGAGCTTTAACATGGGTAAAACTATTAGCAACTGTACATCTTTTACTCCAATGTCACCAACTGTCACTACTGTCTTTGCTGTTGCTGGTTTTTTTTTTTTTTTTTTTTTTCATTTTGGTTTTTTGAGACAGGGTTTCTCTGTGTAGCTTTGCGCCTTTCATTGAACTAGCTTTGGAGACCAGGCTGGCCTTGAACTCACAGAGATCTGACTGCCTCTGCCTCCCGAGTGCTGGGATTAAAGGCAGGCACCACCACCGCCCCTGCGCTGTTGCTGTTTTCAATCCAGGATCACTGTGTGTTTAATTGATGTGTCCTTTAAGTTACTACTTCCACTGGAACACGTCTACAACCTCGAAAGGCCACCGACAGTTTCTAGGAGCACAGACCAGGTGACGTGTAGATGTTCTCAGTTCTGGTTTGTTGGATGGCTGATGACCTCAGGTCATGCTTTCTGGCAGGTGTGCCACAGAAGTGAGATAATCACAGCTACACACATCAAGAGACTAGCTGGTCCCACTATGTTGACATTAGCTGCTTCCTTAGGCCAGACATGGTGCCTGGGTAGGAGGCGTCAGCCAGATTTTGCTATGGTGAACATAAAATTCCTTCCTACTACGGCAAGCACATTCCATGCATGCATATTTACTGTTTCTACCCAAATATCCATTCTAGGTTCACTTAGCAAAACCAGTGTTGGAATTGTCTGAACTATTGGTGGCAAGGATGGTTCCATAGAGACTTTTCTATCCACCCTTCTTTAGTAATTAGTTGTTATTCTATTACAAAGAGCTTTTACTCCCGTCTGTCTGTCCATCTGCCCACTTACCTACCTCCTCTCCCATCTAACTGGAATTAGTGTGGATACATGAATTATTTTTAATTGATTCATTATTGTAAATGAAAAGTTTTTGCATCCTTAACCCTCTGTGGCTTCCCTGCACCGTACTTAAAATACTCCTAACATGGTACAAACACCACCTCATATGAACTCATTTTATTTAGTGTTGTCAAAGCAATCTGCAAAATTTAATTTAAAAAGTGTTTTTCTTGCAACTCTCTCCCCAAATAACTGTGATTAACTTCTGAATCCAACACTGTTTTTGCAATAATCAATTCTCTTTTACCTAGTGTGATGGATCATTGTGATTGATCTTGCTGGCTCCATGAAGATGGCTGCTAGGTGGAACATTGAGTTTAATCAGGACCTCAAAGAGGTGTTGGGACCCAGTGATCTGTCTTAATCCTGGCTCTTCTTAAAGAACTGTATTCCAGTGTTGACTCATACAGTGAACTAGGCCTGCAGAACAGAGGTGGTAGGTTTTTGTTGTTGTTTGTTTTTAATTTTGTTATATGTGTGTGAGTGTTCACATATATGTATGTGTACCATGTTGGTACCTGGATCCCAAAGAGGCCATAAGAGAGCATCAGAATTTCTAGAGCTCTAGTTAAAGGTGTTTGTAAGCTGTCCAATGTGCTGGGAACTGAACCCAAGTCCTCTGCAAGAGCAGCCAGTGTTCTTAACCACTGAGCCATCTCTCCAGCTCCTATTAGCTCCTTTTGAGTTCTAAATTCAGATCAGCATACTCATGGCTTTTAACATAACTGCTGTTTTAGTTTTTGAAGGAGACTACTTTTCTTAGAATATTGTCTAAAAGATGAAAACCCACTTAACCTAAAAATCTGGTCTTAAAGGACTACAAACAACCTTGTACATAAACCCTGATGCTCTCATGGTATCTGCTGAGTCCTCAGCTATGTCTTCCGTCAAAATCATGCTGTTGACTCAAGAATATAATTAATTAAACAGATGCATAAGATTATACAGTTATTATTTCCATGTTAAAATCTCAATTAACACTGAGAAGCACGTCAAGCTTTCTTTTCCATTTGAAACCATCACTGGTGGATAGTAGAGCATTTTGAAAGCCTGGGATCTAATTATAAGTATGACCATTGTGGTGTAACCTTTTCCAGGTTAGTAAAGACCTAGGGTTCATGGTGAGCTCACTTGGCACCTTAACCTAAAGCTGTGCTTTTCAGTGATCTGGGACCAATAATATATTTTACGTATATTATTATTAGTATTAGTAGTGCAGCAGTATTAATGTATTAATTAGTATTAGTATTAATATTAGTATTATTTGAGTCAGGATCTCTCTGTGTAGCCCTGGCTGTCCTGGAACTTGCTCTGTAGACCAAGCTGACCTCAAACTCAGATATCTACCTGCCTCTGTCTTCCAAGTGCTATGGTCAAAGGTATGCACCACCACTGCCCAGCTACTTGAATTATTTTAAATTTTGGATCCACTGTAAACTGACAGGTGGTCTACCAGGCATGGCTAAGATGTAGCTTATAACATAGGAACCTCATCATGCAAGTTCAACACTCAAATTTGTCTCTAGATCCCTCATGATTGTCACTGTAAAGATTTATGTGTGTGTGTATGGGAAAGTTTTGCCTACATATATTTATGTTTGTGACACACATGCCTGGTACCTGTGGAGCTCAGAAGGAGGCAATGGATGCCCTGGACCTAGAGTTAGAGATGGCTGTGAGCCATCTGATGTGGGTGCTGGGAACCAAAGTGGGGGTCCTCTGCAAGAGCAGCAGTTGTTCTTAAGCACTGAGTTATCTCTTCAGCCCTGTAATGGTTAACTTTCTTTTTCCATCTTGGCATTTAATTTTTTAATTTTATTAACATTTTTTCACTTATTTTACATATAACCAGTTTCCCTTCTGTCCCATTTACTGCCCCTTCCCCCATCCACTCCTCCTCTATCTCCATTCAGAAAAGGGCAGGCCTCCCATGAGCTTGAACAAAAGCATGGCACATCAAGTTGAGATAGGACCGAGCTCCTCCCCCTGTATAAAGGCTGGACAGATCATCCAGGATGGGGAACAGGTTCTTAAAAGCCAGCTAAGTACCAGAGACCTGATCTCACTGTTAGGAGCCTTACAAAGAAACCAAGCTACACAACTGTCACACATATGTACAGGGCATAGGTTGGTCTCATGCAGACTCCCTAACTGTTGGTCCAGAGTCTACATGTTCCCATAAGCTCAGGTCAGCTATCTCTGTGGGTTCCCTGTCATGACCTTGACCCCATGGTTAATCTTGATTTTCAATTTGATCAGAGCTATAATCCACTGAGAGACACAACTCTGGGCAGATCTAGGGGCCCTGTGGTGGTATTGTTCCCCAAAATATTGTGCACCCTAATAAACTTATCTGGGGTCAGAGAACAGAACAGCCACTAGATATAGAGGCCAGAAAGTAGTGGCACACACGCCTTTAATCCTAGCATTCCAGAGGCAGAGATCTCCTGGATCTCTGTGAGTTCAAGGCCACACTGGAAACAGCCAGGCATGGTGACTCACACCTTTAATCCCAGGAACTGATGGCAGAAAGCAGAAAGGTATTTAAGGTGTGAGGATGAGGAACTAGCTGCAGGTTAAGCTTTTAGGCTTTTAGCAGCAATTCAGCTGAGATCCATTTGGATGAGAACTGAGGGGTATCCAGTCTGAGGAAATAGGATCAGCTGAGGAATTGGCAAGGTGAGGAGGCTGTGGTTTGTTCTGCTTCTCTGTTCTTCCAGCATTCACCCCAATACCTGGCTCCAGGTTTGTTTTTATGAATAAGACTCTTCAAGATTCATGCTACACGTGCCCAGAAAAGACAACTGAGGGGAGAAGAGCCTTCTCCAGAGTAGGCAGCACTTTCTGCAGCAGCCCAGATTCGGAGTCTGCAGGAGAAGCCTTGCCACATGCCTGCCTGCCTTTGCTGCCTGGGAGTGACTGCTTCTATCTTGGTTGTTGTTGCCACCCTTTCTGACATTAGACTCATGTCTTCAGGCTCCACTATGGACTGGAGACCCGTGCCTTTTCAGGAACCCTCCAGGCCGTTAGTTCCAGATTAGATCGTAGTAGAGCATCCTGCTTTGCAGAATGAGCATGTGGATACTGCTGGCTGACCCAACCTCTACAATGGAAGCCAATCTAATACCCCCTTATAATATATTCTCATTCCATTGCTTCTGTTCCTCTAGAGAACCCTTACTAATATACAACAAGGGATTTGTTGATCATCATGAGTTTGGATGCCCTGGCAATGTTGAAGGCTGAAAGGTTTCTACGCACCTATTGCAGACTCTCTATACTATGTGGACTGTCTATAGGTGAAGTTTTGAGTGTCACTATTGCTGAGTAATTTACATTCCATCTTTATAATTGTCCTCTGAGGAAAACACCATCCTTGTTCCAATTTTAGAGAAATGGAAAGCATGCATGGTTTCCCAAGCTCAAGAGTACACAGTTAGCAGGTAGAACTCAGATTCAAACTCAGGCATCCAACACATAAGGGTGTTGGACTTGGAACCAGCAAGCCTGACTTTCTAGCTCATGTTCCTCATGGACTTGCTTCATTGGTGAAGTAAGTTCAGCCAGAAACAGGAGATCAGGACCCCCCTCTTCAGTTTCCCAGGCTACCTTCATCCACACCTACCTTGGAGGAAGAGAGAAACGTCTTGTGTGTATCCTGGGTGCTCTCAGTCCACCAGTCATCTCAACCCATACTGAGCAGTAAATTCTTCTGTTACTAGAGTGTGACATAGGTAGACTTGGAATCCAGATCTGTGTTACTCACCTCAAAAACAGGAGTCTGTTACCATAGGCTACCCCTTAAAACTCAGAATTCTAAAGTTTAGAAGGCAGCCATTGCTATCCATTCAGCCAACAGCTGTCATCTTGCGGTTCTGGGGCACAGCTACATGCAATGACTGATGAAGGTATAAAGGTCCAGGTATAAAGGCTATTTCACACATCAAGACAACCCTTGTATATCGTTTTAGCTTTGCCATGTCTCATGGTGTGTGTGTGTGTGTGTGTGTGTGTGTGTGTGTGTGTGTGTGTGTGTGTGTGTGTTGGGAAGAAGGTCATCTGGATAAGCCTCCAGCTCAGTTTCTACTTCTGGCCAATCATGAGTCTTCTCTCTTGACACAAGAAGTATGGATCCTAAGGGCATGTCTGCCTACACCAATAAGCGTCCAGAATACTAAAAATCCATCTTACTCTTTATTCTACAACCAACCTGCAACCTGGACCCAAAGAACTGTTATTCAGGGAGGATTTTTATTAGCAAATTATATGCATACCCCAAATCCTGAATTCTACATCCTAGAAGATGAAAAGGTGGAAACAGGAATTCTGTATATAGATGTGATCAGCTTCTGGGTTAAAAATCTTAGGCTAATTGGGTTAGTGTGACCTTTCAAGTGCATACACCACATCAGTTAGGGCAAACGCAGACCTTGCACCAAGAGCTCCAAGTGCTTTGCTTGCTCCAGGCTACCAGATAAGCCTGGAACAGCCATGCATCTTAAGAACTCAGGAGAAATAACTTCCCAGCTGTGGATGATTCACTTTTACTGCACTCAGGCATGTCTCTGTCAGAAGACTCTGGCGCTGAAGTTGAGATTCTCAAAGATAATAGCAAGCACAACTTTGCTCACTCAGTTGTGGGGCATTGCATATTAAAGGCACAGAAAACATGAAAAGCCTTGTGAGTACTATTCTAAACACTACTCAGACCCCCCCCCCACACACACACAGTGGGTGGGGGGCTAAGTACTCTAAAAGGCTCCTTTGTTTTATTTATTATCATGTGTTGGAGCCCCTGGAACTGGAACTGCAGATGACTGTGGGCTGCTGTGTGAGGGCTGGGAGTTGAACCCAGGTCCCCTGGAAGCTGCCAGTGCTAGTGCTCTTAACCACTGAGCCATCTCTCCAGCCCCTAATGGCTTCCTTTGTGTCTCCCCTAACTGCCAACAGCTCCAGCTTCCTAAAGGAAGTGCCAAGACTTTGTACAGTACATAACTATTTTTGAGTTCTGTATAAATGGAATCTTAAGTCTTTTGGGTCAGATATCTTCAAAATGAGATCATGTTTGTAAAATTCATGTGTTGTGTCTGTACTGTGTTTTCATTGCTGTATTCTAGCACCTGCTCCTCCGGCTGAGGACGGGAATTTCAGTCCTTTTCAGGTTGAAGTACTTGGAATTACGTTCCCAATGATATTCTGCATATTTCTTAGGGCACATGTGCAGACACTGGAGACAAACTACAAATGCTTCAGCAAATGTCTTTAAGATATTTTTCTAAAACGTGCACTCACTGGTGTGTGTTACATGTATGTCTATGTCTGTGTACACGCAATATGGAGGTCAAGGGTCACCTTCTGGGAATTGGTTCTCTCCTTTCACCATGTGGGTTCCAGGAGCCAAACTCAAGTTGTCAGGCCTGGCGGCAAGTGCCACGACCCTCTGCGCTGTCTCACTGGCCCGAAGTGTGTTTGTTTTTTAACAAATAGGTTCATGACGCATTACAGCCTTGCTTCACTGACATTTAACTGCTGATCGTCTCGGGGTTTTGCCCCACCCCACCCGACTGTGGTGGCAAACTGTTTTCTCAGCAAGAATGAGCCCTTCTCTTTTCAGTTCCTGGCCATTTGGACATTCTCTTCAGCGAAGCACCTGTTCATGCCTCTTGCTCAACTCTGACTGGACCCTGAGCTTTCCCTAAGGAGCCTTCGGAGTTTTAAGGCTCTAGGGCATCAGTTCTGAGACCTTTAGTCTTCTGAAATGTAATAATGTTAAGGCTTCATAAATCAGATTACTGCTCATTTCCACTCCCCGATCTCCACAGCATGGGTCAGGTTCTAGATCTGAGTGAAACACAAAAATGTCGCTTTCACAAGTTCCCTGGTGCAGCTGCTGCACGAAGTTACGCTCGCTGAGAACCAACTCTCAACAATGCTTTAAATGGAATGATGTAGCCAGAAGTTTCTCTGGTCCCGTCAGGCCTTGTAGTCCCGTGGCCTGTTTATAAAATAATCACTCAGAAGCTTACATTAATTTTAACTGCTTGGCCATTAGTTCAGGCTTAATACTGACTAGCTCTTACACTTAAATTAACCCATAATTCTTATCTATGTTTAGCTAGGTGGCTTGGTACCTTTTCTCAGCTCTGCCTTGTCATCTTGCTTCCTTTGTGTCTAGCTGGCGCCTCCTGACTCAACCCTTCCTCTTCCCAGAATTCTCTTCTGCTCGCCCCACCTATACTTCCTGTATGGCTACTGGCCAATCAGCGTTTTATTTATCCACCAATCAGAGCAACACACATTCACAGTGTATAGTAAGATATCCCACAGCAGAATGGCAATGGATTGTTCCTGTTAGTTTGAGGGGAAAGTCACCTTTAAAAAAATTAAAAACCATAACCATTTGTTCAAGCCTGAGGCTGTAAGCTAATACTCTCTTCTAGAAAGAAGTTACTGGATACCAGCTTCAGGAGCAACTGTTTCAGGCTGTCTGCAGCCCATACCTCCACGCAGACTGTCTGGTACCCAGCTAGCCAAGAGAAACAGGTGGTGGAGGAAGGTGGTTTTGATCTCACAAAAGCTCACTGGCTTTTGCCAGCAGACACAAGTCAGCTCATAATCTCTCAAAGAATGAACAGATCTTTGAATGGAGATGAAAACTGTCATTTCAGTTGAATTTGGTTTGTCCTGTGATGGTGTAAAAACAGAAATGAAACAGAAACACGTCTCTATGACTGCCTTTAATTTCTAAAGACCAAATGAACATATATACATTTAAAACACTTCTAGATATTTAAACAGACCTTCTCATTGTCATTGATGCACCTCAGTTTCTGGAAACACTAACCATGAGAGCTAAGGAACGAATGGACATCATTTATGGGACTGGACATTATTACATTACTTACAGACTTCTGGACACCCAGAGCTGAGCAGCCACTGCACTCTGTGTGCTTGGGGCTTTGCTGTGTGTGCGCTTCTTGAGGTTTCATTTTATAAAACAGGCGTCGTTCTGTAACTAGTCTAAAAACATGATACATACATGTATATGTGTTTAAATATACTGACATATACAACATGAACTACGTGTGTGTGTGTATATTAACATATGTAACGAGGGTGGCTTATTGTGACAGATCATGAAGGGTCCACTTTAAATCATGACAGTAAAACCTGTAGTAACTTGAACTCAACACATACCATGGACACCACCATCCAGACAAATTTAAGACCTACAGTTACATGAAGTACAGCAGGTCCTAGGAAGTGTTGTGGCTGTTGATGGACTAACCAGAAGGTCCCCAAGACCTGCCGTGAGTGGCCAGAAGTAAACTAATTTGGATGGGTTCTTGAAAGTGAAGCTTCTCAATGTATCCTGAAAATGTAATACATAATTACAGCTGATGTCTGCAACGACTTTCAGGGTTTTCACTAAGCGAGGAGATCCTCTGCATGTCAATTTGAAAGGATTTCACAAAAAGCTTACAGCCAACAGGATGTTTACCTTCTGTAAACCAGAAGCTGAATGAGATTAATACTACCCATTTGAGAGTCACTGTTCCAGGGAAAGTACCACAATGCTGAGTCCATCAGCCCAGGAGCAGTTCATTTTGACTCACACAAATTTAAATGGGAAGGGACATTTGCACACTCTTCATCAAAAAACCTATCAGGGCGCTCACTGAGAAAGCACAGTTGTATTTTCCAACACAAATGTCCTCTTGTTCTTTAGCCACATATCTTCGTGTATGTAGAGGGTGGGACGGTCTCTCTCTATTGCAATGCCACTTAAATTGTGTATTTTTTCATGTTCTTGTTCATTTTACCTGCACTATTGTAGTCAGAGGTCTTTAGGGGAAAGTAATGAATGGGTCCTAGCTATGTCACAGAAAGGGGGAGCAAACTGGCAACTTCACACAGTCTTCCAGTAAACAGAATCCCTGATATAACTGCAAAGTGTTCTTTTGAAGGCAACAGGAAGAAAAACTGCCGTGGCAGCTTATGAAACAAATGGGCTTCGGCCCTAGTGTCTGTTAAGGCACAAAACCTGGTAGACGGCTGTGGTCGGTGGCCGGCACCTCAGCATCGGATTTGTAAAGCACAGCTGGAACATTTAAATAAAACCATAGGCCAGTTTGTTAGAACCTGAAATGACTGAATAACGATGGAGGGAGAAATCCAAAGACACCACTATCTTGTATGTGAAGGATTTGTCGCAGAGTGAAAACCAAGTGTGCTTGATGGAGTCTACAGAGTGCAAACCACAGGGGAACGCCTTTGGAACAGGCTCCATGGCTTGACAGTCACAAAGCTGTTTCAAAAATAGTTAAGGCTGAGGGTTGTCCATTGGAGGTGTTCATAACCACAGGGCTGGTGAAAGTAATATCTGGATAATTCCTCCTGAAGTACACCTGTGGAAAGAGGCAAACGGAAAGGAACATGAGTAAGATTTTCAAATCTTCCTCTTGGAGGCAATGCCTTTCTCTGCCTGGGAAATCACAGCACTCAATGAGGTGCAATTAGAAGCCACAGCAAGTCCACATTCTGTGGAGTCTCAGCCTCGTCCAAACCCCCGGCAGGGCTGAATGCTGAACAACTTGTAGATCCACTGTAGCCCCGATCACTTTGATTCAGATACACTTTATCACACCATTAAATTGATAAGCAAAATCATTTTACTGGCTCAGAATCCAGAGATAAATTAAAAACAGGGGGACAAAGAGGCCAGGGACTTGAGCATCTGCACTGAAGTTTCTCATTTTCAAGCACAAAGTGAACACAATAGATTTGGATGTTAATATCAGGTTGTAATCCCTATATATTACAAACTCTGATTGACAAGCATTGAAACTCTGGCGTGTATGTATGAAATATCCCGGCACTTAATTTGTGCAGCAAGGCAGCCATGAGGCCTATAGAAACGCCATCTGTGGACAGCGGGCCACAGCCATGAAAAGAGAGGCAAATGCTGTAACAATGACCCCACCAAGCGACTTCTCTAAAATGGAAGATGATACCGAATAATAGGCCAGTTCTCTGCCAAGCCTTTGAATTCCTGAATTCTGCCAATTCCAAGGAAGAGATACAGGTTCTCTGATAAATGTGTAATCAGGACATAAAGGAAATGAAATGCTGTCAGGTTTCACTGTTCTGCGATCATCAGTTTTTAGCGGCTGTATCATATCTGGGTTCCTTGACAGACGCGTATTACAAAATGAAATAATGTCAAGGCTTGTGAGCGCTTATCTCCAGATGTGTTTGGGTGAAAAGGGACTTCAAATGCAATTTTTTTCTTCAAAGAAGAATGTGAAAAGTTTTGTTTGAGTCTTTAAAACAGAAAATGTACTATGTTTGTAAGCTGACAAGTGTCATCAGCTGGGTCTTGTGATGCTGGCTGCACTCTATAAACCCCAGCTGTAAATGTATTCATGGGCGCTGTCAACAAAGTTATCAGTGGGAATAATGGACTTCGGTTGCAACAAGATCACCAATACACCTACTTCCACACTAAGTATAGCCCTTGGGTTGCTTGCAAATGTCTCCCAAAATACCACAACATGGAAGATTCAATTCCACAAA